>NC_025688.1:15564050-15572934 GCF_000633955.1 Camelina sativa
TATATATATAGATATATATATATATATATATATATATATATATATATATATATATATGAAGGCCATGAAACCCTAGTGTGCTCTTTGGATGTATATATAAAAAGATCTCTTTATCTTGTCAACATATAAAAAATATATATATATATTTCGTTTAAACAAAAAAAAACCTTACATATTACAAGCACAGTTCCATTCACACGCGTGTATAAATACACATGTACATGTACTTGTAGGTATAAAGAAATAGTATAGTAAACAAGATTCCAATTTGGGTACTATAGTCTAATGCCAAATATTTAGTTATTGATATATATATATGTGTAGCACTTCATAAAGTACTTTTCTTACATGCGTCTGAAGTTGCAATCTCTCTTAAGTGGTTTTTTTCTTCTTATGAGATCAGTTCTGAAATTTCTTCAACAACTAAACGAATTTGGTGTGATAGTTCAACTACTTAGAAAATGACTATTTCGGGTTTATCTGGTTCAGCTTCGAACAGAATTATTATTGTTCTCATTAAATAAAATAAATAAAAAACTCGTTTTTTTACAGAAAATTGCAAAATTTGATATCTTATAATTTTTGGATCTTAATAATAATTTTTTTAAAAAAACAAGACGTATATTATGATATTTTAATACAGTATAGTTTTCATCATTGGTGATCAGACGGGAGAGGGTTGCTTTATAATGCTACCGAGTTTATGTCAATATGTGTGTTAATCCTTGCGAATCAATCACATTGGAACGTATATATAATCATTAAGCTATTATAGAATTGATACAAATAGTAACCAAATGGAGTGAAACAGGAGGGGCCACGACTCATATTTTTGATGATAGGAACCTTTGATTGAAAGAAAGAAGCAAATGNAAAAAAAAAAAAAAAAAAAAAAAAAAAAAAAAAAAAAAAAAAAAACACTACAATCGATTTATCTAATTTTGTTATAAAAAAAATGATGAATAATTGATGAGAGAATTACAAGACAACAAAGGGTGGGAAGGAGTCGGAGTATCCACTTGTTTTCAACTTCTTCTTCTTAGACCTTTCTCTATATATACACAAACTCCAGAGTTAATGTCACAGAATTTACATTTTCTTTATCATATTCAAATTCAATTATTATTACTCCTTTTGTTACTTAGTGCTTACAAAATATCACTTCCCAATGCCCAACATTCACCCAATTCGGCTTTCTAATTAAACACTTGCTATATATGCTTGTACATAACTTAAAGATATGCTGATTTTATTATTTAAGTTGCTAACTAAAGACAGAAGAATGTATTCAATTATCTAGGTTCAAAAACAGCTTAATTTATGCCAAAAACTTAGCTGAAGTTGATCGAATTCGTTTCCTCAAATCACCTCTACTACTATCACATCGTCCAAATTTAAGCCTATTTCTTGACTTAATGTATCATTTTTATATTCATATATTCTACTTTTTTCTTAAGAAGAAATCCTAATAAGAGACATCTAGATTCATTGTTTTAAATCATCTAGTTCAGTGAACTACTTCTTCTCCGTAAAGCCTTTTGAATATTCTTTTGGTGATTCCAAATAATCTCCATGTTGTGCGTAGTTATAATATTTACGTGCCCTGTAAAAATATACTACTTTCATCTTTAATTCATGAATATTATGAAACCAAGCAGATGTATATGTATAAAACAATCAATCAATTAATTTAGTAAATTGTCGAAGGCGTATACAAAGATACATACATATATATATATATAATTGATGTACAGTCACGAATACGTACGTGTGTGAATATTATGAGTGTGTCTCAACGTACATACCAAAAAAAATGGAAATGTATAATCACAATGTTGAATTCACCAGAAGGAAAGAGATGTGTCTAAGAAATTGGAAGATAATGGAAACTGATAAGATACATCAATACACATAGCAATCTTGCCCATTGTGACACAACCTTAACATTTGTCTTTTCACATTTGTCTTTATACTCAATTTTTTTTACATATACACGCATACATATATATATATATATAATAGATATTAATGTGTATTATATCAGCGTATCTCTACATACATATGTTGTATGTACTTACATACATACATGATTATCATACATACATACATACATACATACATACATGCACATACATATGCATACATACATGATTATCATCAGTTATATATAGAATCAATCATATTGGTGTTTGTGAGAGAGAAAGAGATCAAAGAGAGCCATCATTTTCTAAGTGTTGTTTTCCTTTGTTCAGCTTTTTCACAAATTTATATATTTTCTGAATCCCATGTGGGATGGATCTTTGCTTGTCCCCTCTTGTTAGATTTTTTTTCCTTAAAATATAAATAAACCTCAATCTAATTCTTTTCTACAATACAAAATATTTAATAATAATTTGTGTTGTCTTTTATAGTTTATATCCTTGTGACAGAGATTTTTTTTAGTTTCAGTGTGTATATATATTTTGTGGTCCTTACACAAGTTAGCTTCATTATTATGCATGTTTATTATCTCTTTATGTTCATTATTATGCATGTTCATCTCTCTACTTCCACCTTCTAGAAATCTAGGTATACTGAGAAAATTATCATTGGTAGCTTATTTCAAATGTTCATTTTCCATATCATATATCTCAGTTAATGTTAAATAAACAATTAGGTCGTCTCTTCATCATGGATTGGAATATATAATCAAGATTAATCTTGTATATCAGTAATTCTTAATTAAGTAATATTTTTGAAAGAAAATATTAGATCTTTGATGCTAGATTAGCTATTAATTGCTGCACATAAATAGAAGTATTAACTAGTTCCAATAATTGGGAGAAAATAAAACAAGAAGAAGAAGCCAAGTTTGGTTGGATTTAAAAGAGAAAGGGACAATGCCCTTAGAATGGAAGAGAATGAAAAGACAGTGTTAGGGAAGGAAGAGGGGACAATGGATGATGGAAGTTACTCTCATCATGTGATCCATCACTACCCTATATCTAATTTCACATATATTAATTCATTAAAGACCCAAATATTTACCAATTATATATATTTATTTTGATATATAAGCACCTTGCTAGCAATTTCACACAAGTGAAACCGAATATGATTTGATGCATTCTTATTATTAATTTATGCTTATTCAACATAATTAATTAAGAAACAAGAAAAATATTAATATATAATAGTTACTTAATAACCAATGAAAACTACAATTCTAGCGAGACCTGATTAGAAAAGGAAAAAACGTTCCTAGACATGAAATCGATGTATCTCTAAAAGTAGAATGAACTTTCAAAAAAACCGGATCTCACCAACTCTTTTTTATCATTAGAGGAAATAACCGTTGGTCTTTTGCATGACTTTGGTTTCATTCAACAGTCTTGGTGATTTCTCCAGCGTTTTCTCCTCTCCGGCATAACTTTTCTGGTTATCTCCTCCATCGCTATCACGAACAGATGCAGAGGCTCTTCCAGGGGAGATCTTTCTTTCCACTGGTATGTACCTTATTCTGCTTTTGAACCTCTCAGTGTTAACCCTTTGAAACCTTTTAACCCTACCAACTTCTCCGTGAGAACCATTTTAGCGTAACCTCCCACCCCAGGAAAGCTTTACCCGTTTTTACCATGGCGAGCAGAATTCCCTACCACCTGAAAGGCAAAGAAACTGCTGCAGGTTTTGACCCCCCACCTCGAAGGAGAATTCGTGCTCCAGAGTTGGATACCTCAGCTTTAATAGAAGAAAACTCCCTTACACTCTTAGGTCGCCTCACAAACCCTTCTGTGCAAAGGTTATGGTCTCTCTTTCCTTTCCTAGCTAACCGCTGGACCTTGAAAGGAAAAGCAGTATGATCAGATCTGGGTAGAGGTATTTTCCAGTTCAGATTTGACTTTGAAGAAGATATGCAAAAAGTTCTGGATAACAGACCTTACCACTTTGACCAATGGATGGTCATCCTCCAGAAATGGGAACCAGTAATCTCCGTGAACTTTCCCTCTAAGATACCCTTTTGGATCGAACTCCAAGGACTACCAAAGCAGTACTGGCAACCTGTCATGCTCCAAACCATAGGTGAGGAAATCGGAGAACTGGAAGACACTGAAATCACTAACGCCTCTGCCAAGATACACATCCAAGTTGATGGGCTCAAACCACTGGTGAAGGAATCTATCGTCGAATTCCCCGATGGGAGTGAAGCAGTAGTGTTTTTGGACTATAAAAAATTAAAGAACCATTGTGTTCATTGTCAAAGACTCACCCACGATGTTAAAAACTGCCCTGGTCTCACCTCTGAAAAAGAAGCCCCTGTGTCAAGCAAGACAGGCCCACCCCAAAGCTCCCAAGGTTTATGCAGAAACTATTATACCCCATAAGATAATTTTCGGCCCCCTAGGGAGGTCTCGGGCTTCTCGACTTCAAGGAACTACCTCTCTGATGGAGCAAATCGTCATAACCAACGTAACCAGTCTGCATATAGTAAGACGGATGGCTACTCATACCGCAATGAACTCTCTCGAAGGCTTACACTTCAAGACGACACTCAGAGAGAGGCCAATTGCTTCAAAGGGGATCCCAAAGTAGAGACTCATATTGACACCATCCCTACACTCGCGATGAGAGGAGCCCTCACCCTCAAAACCTTCAATGGAGAGAGAAAACCTATGTTCCAATAAGAGATCTACCAGAGCGTTCAGACTCCTCTAGACCAAGACGCCCTCCACTGGAACGAGAAGTGGAAGAACCGGATCCACCTACTCCACCCCCACCTGCACAACTGCATCATCAAAGTCTACCAGATGGAACTGCATCCACAACACCGTTCACTTCCCCCCTGGCAATCCCTACAAAAGATCAGGTGCTCAGTGAGGTAAGGGAGGTAACAATACAATACATTTCTTGTACGGATCCCACTGAAAGTACAGCTAGGCGACAACGGGTGATACAAGATGATTAAAGAAACCTTACAAATAATACAGCTGACCAGATTCTACAGGCTGCGATTGTTGCAGGGACCCAACCTGATCAAAGCTCTCATGGCTCGGACATGCATATGAAACGAGGAAGAGGTAGACCACCAATGGATAAAAGCTTGTCAAAACCCTTTAAACTAACAAGAGCTAGGAGTCAAAAGTGTAACCTAATCCAAGGATCACCAAAGAAGCCTGCTACCGCAAAAGGCATGCGAAAACAAGGTCCTTCGCACTCTGGACCAAGCTCTTCAAGGGAACCTGTAACAAACCAAGAGGTACGGGGTGACAAGGCAACTACTAAAGGAAGAAAAAAAACTTCTAGTGGTTCAGCCCCTCCAAAGATAACCCTGGTCCCTGTAGTCAAGAAAACCAAGATGGATTTTCAGAATCCATCAACCCCTCTTCCTTAAGAATGGTGAGCTGGAATTGTTGTGGGTTGGGGAATCCCATAACAATCCAGCGAATAAAGGAGATACATCGAAAGATCTCTCCTGACCTTTTATTCCTCATGGAGACCAAGAATTTGTCTGAGTCGGTCCTCAAAAATCTAAGCTGGATTGACTACCCCTCACACCACCTAGTTCCCTCTTTCTCTCCTGCAGCAGGAGGTTTGGCTCTTTTCTGGAAGACAAGCTTAGACCTGGAAATCATTTCCGCCAATCAACACTTCATAGATACAAAAATAAAAGCAAAGGGAAGGGTATTTTATTCTACCTTCTTATATGGTGAGCGAGATCGAACAAAGATAATACATGTCTGGAACAGTCTACAGGAAATAGCTCTTTCAAGATCTGGACCATGGTTCATTCAAGATCTTGGAGATTTTAATGATATCATTAGTAACGGTAACTTTCTATCCTAGAGAGGGAAAAGGAATGATCATGTGGTCCGGTGCAGATTGGACCGTGCCATGGCTAACAGTGACTGGATTATTGCATACCCCTCGGGCAGAAGTGAGTATCTTCATTTTGAGGGTTCTGATCATCGACCTCTGGTTACGTCTTTTGATCCTGAAAAGAAAAACATAAAAGGTTTGTTCAGGTATGATAGAAGGCTGAAAGAGAACCCGGAAGTTACAAAGCTGGTTAAGGAAGCTTGGTCCTATGATCGTGAAGATTCAGTGGATCAGCGACTCCATCGGTGCAAATTGGTTATCATCAAATAGAGTAAAACCCAGCTGCAAAATAGTCAAAAAGAGATAGCCTCTCTCAGGGAACAATTGGAAGAAGCGATGAGTGAGGAGGACATTCCTCAAAGCTCCATAGACCTGATTAACCAAAGACTGCTAAGAGCCTATAAACAGGAGGAGGAATTTTGGAAACGGCGTAGCCGACAGATGTGGCTTGCTTTGGGAGATAAGAACTCGGGTTTCTTCCATGCTGCTACAAAAGGTAGACGGGCTATAAACAATATCTCAGTAATTGAGACCCATGCAGGCTCCCCTGTGTACGAGGAAAAAGAGATAATCAGTGTGATAGCAGACTATTCCCAAGATATCTTTACCTCTCAAGAGGGTGATCGAAGAAATGTGGTGGAGGAAGCTCTTACCCCTTGCATAACTGCAGAGATGAATGATAGATTAATAGCCATGCCAACCTCGTTGGAGATCAAAGACACATGTTTCTCCATCACGCGGATAAAGCGCCTGGGCCTGATGGCTTTTCTGCAAGCTTTTTCCAAGCAAATTGGTCGACTGTTGCGGATCAGACCATTGCAGAAGTGCAGTCTTTCTTCATTAATGGGATTTTGCCCGAAAAGATTAACCACACACATATCAGACTAATCCTGAAGATCACCTGCCCACAAAAAGTATCTGATTACAGACCAATAACACTTTGTTCAGTTTACTATAAAATCATCTCCAAGCTACTTGCAAAACGTCTACAACAATTTTTACATTCGTGCATATCCCAAAACCAATCAGCTTTTGTCCCACAGAGAGCTATTACGGATAATGTTCTAAGTACTCATGAAGCCCTACACTATCTCAAAGTCTCTGAAGCAAAAAAAAAATGTTTCATGGCAGTTAAAACCGACATGAGCAAAGCTTATGACCGAGTAGAATGTGATTTTATCAAAGCAGCACTTGAAAGGATGGGTTTTCACAGTACATGGGTATGATGGGTTATGCAATGTGTCTCTACAGTATCCTACTCTTTCTTGTTTAATGGTCAAGCTAAAGGTTCAGTAGTCCCGGAAAGGGGAATCAGACAAGGGGACCCCCTCTCACCCTATTTGTTCATTATATGTAGTGAGGTCCTTTCTGGGTTATGTCACAAGGCACATGTTAAAGGAAATTTACCAGGTCTAAGAGTAGCAAAAGGGAGCCCCAGGATAAATCATCTGCTCTTTGCGGATGATACTATGTTCTTTTGCCGCTCGGATCAACAAAGTTGTAGAACCTTGAAGACTATCCTGGAAAAATATGAAGATGCTTCGGGTTAGAAGATTAATCAAGATAAGTCGTCAGTCACTTTTTCAAAGAAAACACCTCCGGAGATTAAAAAAAAGGGTCAAACGAGTCCTGGAAATACAAAAGGAAGGTGGTGAAGGCAAATACCTTGGACTACCTGAACTTTTTGGCAGAAAGAAAAAAGATTTGTTCACCTCCATTGTAGACCGCATTAAGCAACGAGCTATGAGTTGGTCTTCACGCTTCCTTTCCACAGCTGGTAAACTTACTTTGCTTAAATCAGTCTTGGCTGCTATGCCGACTTACTCTATGTCTTGCTTTCATCTGCCAAATTCCTTGTGCAAACGAATACAATCAGCCCTTATTCAGTTTTGGTGGGACTCTAATACTGGTAAAAGGAAGATGTGCTGGTTAGCTTGGAGGAAAATGATAAGACCTTACAGTGCAGGGGGTTGGATTTTCGAGACATCAAAACTTTCAATAAAGCCCTCTTAGCAAAGTTATGTTGGCGGAGGAAACTGAGGACCACGGATCCTACAACGGAAACCACGATTTCAACTGGCATAAGCAAATCTGGTCTCTTAAGTGTTCACCAAAAACAAAACTATTCCTATGGAAAGCGGTACACAATGCCTTACCTGTAGGGGAAAATCTGTCATGTCGCACTGCTCTCGACCCTATGAAGTGCCCTCATTGTGAAGCCGAGGAGACAACCTTACACCTCTTTTTTCAATGCCCTTTTGCAAAGACCATCTGGGATTTGGTCCCTTTCCGAGAACAATCTGCGGTGAGAGAAGTCCTTTCTTTCACAGGCGGACTAGAGCTGGTAAACAACCTTACATGCTTACCTCCTTTGGGAGTGGGAAACGGCCCCTTAGCCCCCTGGCTCCTCTGGGTGATTTGGACATCACGAAACCAGATGATTTTTAACAAGAGGCATATATCCGTACAGGAAGCCCTGGTAACAACAATTTGTCGAGCCCGTGAGTGGCAGGAGGCTCAAATCTCCCCGGCTCACAACCTGACAACACCCCAACCGACCCATATCCCACAGGCCCCTCCGAGTGGTTCCATTTGCTGCACTGATGCCTCTTGGAAGGAAGACGGACGGGCTGGAATCGGATGGATCTGCAGAAATCATCACGATCGAATCATCTTCGAAGGATCTGCACTTTTATCTGCGGTCGCTTCACCGTTGGTCGCCGAAGGCAAGGCAACTCTTGCAGCGGTGAGAGTTGCAATTGCATTGGGTACCATCGACATTCTCTTTGCTTCTGACTCGCTAATCCTAGTCAAAGCCCTTAACCAGAAGACTCCACACAAGGATCTTCACGGGATTACTCATGATATCCTGAATTTATCTGTTTGTTTCAATGTCTGCTGTTTCCGTTTTATCTCTCAATCGAGTAATCGCTAGGCTGATGCTTTAGCAAAAGGGGCTCTTCTCCTTCCTTGTTCGTAACTTTAAGAGTTTAATAAAATTCCTATTTTGACAAAAAAAAAAAAAAAAAAA
>NC_025688.1:15573688-15574337 GCF_000633955.1 Camelina sativa
TTTTTTAAAAAAAAAAAAAAAAAAAAAAGATTAATATTATATTCAAGATGAAATATACATGATCGTTTATATAAGAACATAATATTTTCTATATATTAAAAATATTATATGTAAAAGTGTAACTGAATTCATTTATTATGATATTTATATATATATATATATATATACATATATGATAATCTTGGAAGATATTTTGAGAGATAAATAGTTTTGTTTTAAAGACTATAAACTTCATGATCGAGTTTCTTGGTGATTGTCAATGTTTGATTGTCGTTCCCATATTCGCATCACATTTTTTGAATGAGAGCCTGAAAACTCGATTACCACAAAACAGTCTCTTGGATCCATAAAATTACAAAGAAAAACATTTCAATAGTTTGCAAAAAAGAAAAATCTTATAGAAGTACAATTTCATTGATGTGCGTGTATAATTTGAGATCAGCAATAGTATTATACAGTACTATACAGATGGCCCAAACAGACAGAAGTGTCTAGTTTTGCAAATCACCCTTCTATATAACCTATAGTTTTTTAAACTATTTTTCTCTCATTGACAAATAGAAAGAAAAAGTGAGAAACCAAAAAGACAAAATCACAAGTCAAGAGATTTTATTTTGTATATAAATGGGCCAAAAGTTAAAAAAAAAAA
>NC_025688.1:15574697-15589765 GCF_000633955.1 Camelina sativa
AAAAAAAAAAAAAAAAGGAGAGAAAGTGAGAGTCTTACTTTTAAGTGTCTGAGAAAGGCGAAAGAGTCTCACTCTTTGAACAACTCACCAATTACAAATTTGAAGATTGACCAATTTATATAAGTAATATGATATGAGTGGTTGCTATATTATATAGCTTTTTTTCTTCTTCTTATGAACGTGCTATAGGATATAAAGGTTGATCCTGATCTTACATGTAAGTATGTAACGTTGAAAGTACCATTAGTATTTATTTTGGATCTACTTTTCTCTATCAAATTGCATCCTGTTTCTTCGTACATATCATGAGTATGTAGTTTTGATTGATTTTGTTGTTGTTGTTGTTGTTAAAGAGTTCGATCTATTGAAATTAGCTTTATGAAGTTTGTGTTTTGTTGGACAATAACCTCTTTATTCACCTTTATTAAGAAATAAAATTTGTATATATCATTGTAAAATAAAAATTCCAAACCGTTCTTTTATAAACTAAACCTATATATAAATTTTGTTCTAATTGTAAAATCTAAACTCTAACCACCTAATTTGTAAATTCAAACTGACATATAATTTTGTTCTAATTGTAAAATCTAAATCCTAACCACCTCATTTGTAAACCAAAACGACATATAATTTCGTTTTAATTGTAATATCTAAACTCTAACCACTTCATTTGTAAACTCAAACCGACATATAATTTCCTTCTAATTGTAAAATCTAAACTCTAACCACCTCATTTGTAAACCCAAACCGACATATAATTTCATTTTAATTGTAAAATCTAAACCCTAACCACCTCATTTGTAATCTAAACCGTCATGTAATTTTATTCTAATTGTAAAATCTAAACCCTAATTCTCATTTCTAATCTCAAACCGATATATAATTTCGTTTAATTATAAAATCTAAATCAAGTCAATATTTAACTTTCCTTAATTAAAATTATACAGATATTTCCTTAATTTTTGTGTGTTTTAAATGAAATATTAGATAGAATATTCTGATTGGTTGAGAGAGCAGGAAGTGAATACAATCGTTCACCCTAGGAGTGAACCTAAATATTTTTCTATTTTTCTTTAGAGATGTTAATTTCTAATTAAAATAAGTAAATCCCTAACTATAATAATTAATAAATTTTGTCAACAATAATAGATTAATTAAAGACTAGAAAAGGGGAAAATGGATATCCACATCCTGCCATCATAACCTCATGCTGGAAAAAGAAATTAATATAATTTAAAGAACAATTATTTTTTTTTCTTTTTATTAAAATACAACTTTAATACTAGTTTCTTTTCGGCTTATTAATATTACTTTAGTTTGAACTAAAAAAAGCTTTGTCAATACATAATAAATAAATTAAAACCTTCTGGATTATTTTCCCACTTCCAATGTCTGATTTAGTGCTTCTGAAATTATTTTTTGGATCATGTGAATCCTAAATCAGAAAAATCAACTAATACCTAATTCAAGTATATTTTTCAAACATCAATTTATTAGAGTTCCCTATTTCTTCTTTTTCTTCTTTTTTTTAGCCGACGTTTTTATTAAGGCTATGAATGTTTGAGAGATTTTAGGTAGTTTTTAGATTATAAATTTTAGTTTTTTTTTTTAATTTTGTTTTTTAGATTTTGCAAAATAAATTTAAAAACAAATGAAAACTTAGAAAAAAAAATGTTTCGTACAGGAAGTCTCAAAAACTTATTGAAGTGGGATTTGGGATTTTGTTAAAAAATTAGTAAAATCTTCAAGAATATGGATTTACTATTTTGTTAGGGAAACTATTTTTCATAAAATCTTGAATGGTTAAAAAATAGATTTTTAAAAAATCTAATACCAAAAACCATTTGAAAAACTATATCCATTCAAGGCCTAACCTTTTCATTTTAATTTGTACAAAGTTGAGAATTACTTTTTCTTGATAGGTTGGAGAGACATGAACGGAGGAGTTACATTTTCAATTTTCAAACATTGTAATGTTCAATTCAAACAAGCTTATTAGAAGTATGAGATAAAAAAAAATCAATTTTAATTACTCAGTTCTCCATTCGCAATTCACAACAAGTAAACCGAACAGGATTATTTATTTATATATGAAGGAAAACAAACACAACAGTAGCAGTAGTAGTTCTGAGGTAACCAAAAAAGAGCAGTTCAACAACTAAAAAACTCAAATTACCAAAACACAAACTGGAAATTGCAAACTAAGTTTTTACCATATGGATACAAAGACCGTAAACAGTTCAGAGTTTCATCTCTCAGTATTTAGTCCGGCCATCTCCTTCCGTTATGACATCATTGAAAGTGCCGCCACTTGGGATCATCGGCAACACATGTTCTTGGTGCGGACAAATCACATCCAACAAGTATGGTCCTGGGGTATCCAGCATTTTCTGGATAGCTTCTCGGAGCTCTGCTTTCTTTGTCACCCTCGCCGCTGGAATACCGCAAGCTGATGCAAACTGCAGCATGTTCGGGAATATCTCGTCCTCCGCTGCCGGGTTACCAAGATATGTGTGAGCTCGGTTAGCTTTGTAGAACCGATCCTCCCATTGCATAACCATGCCAAGATGCTGGTTGTTTAGTATAAGTATCTTCACTGGGAGATTCTCTACCCTGATAGTGGCCAGCTCTTGCACATTCATTATGAAGCTTCCATCTCCGTCAATATCCACAACAATCGCATCAGGGTTCGCAACGGACGCTCCAATAGCAGCGGGAAGTCCAAAACCCATAGCTCCAAGGCCTGCTGATGATAGCCACTGCCTCGGTTTTTTGTACTTGTAAAACTGCGCCGCCCACATTTGATGTTGACCGACACCAGTGCTTATAATGGCTTTCCCATCAGTCAGCTCATCAAGGACCTGAATCGCATACTGAGGAGGAATAGCTTCCCCAAACGTCTTGAAGCTCAGAGGGAACTTTTGTTTCTGTTCGTTCAACTCACTTCTCCAAACTCCAAAATCAAGCTTACGCTCCTCAGCTCGGTTCTCAAGAACCTTGTTCATCCCTTGCAAAGCCAGCTTAACATCTCCACACACAGACACATGAGGAGTCTTGTTCTTCCCAATCTCAGCCGAGTCAATATCAATGTGAACAATCTTCGCCCTACTAGCAAAAGCCTCAAGCTTACCCGTGACACGATCATCAAACCTCACCCCAAAAGCCAACAACAAATCACTATGCTCCACAGAGTAATTCGCGTACACGGTCCCGTGCATTCCAAGCATATGCAACGACAACTCGTCATCACAAGGGTAAGCACCAAGACCCATCAACGTACTCGCAACAGGTATACCCGTAAGTTCCACAAACCTACCCAACTCCTCACTCGAATTCAAACAACCACCACCAACATACAACACAGGCTTCTTAGACTCAGAAACCAACCTAACAATCTGCTCCAAATGAGAATCTTCCGGAGGTTTAGGCATCCTAGACATATAACCAGGTAACCTCATAGACTGTTCCCAATTAGGAATCGCAAGCTGCTGCTGTATATCTTTAGGAACATCAACCAAAACAGGTCCAGGTCTACCAGAAGTAGCTAAAAAGAAAGCTTCCTCAACAATCCTAGGAATATCTTCAACATCCATCACAAGATAGTTATGTTTAGTAATGGAACGCGTCACCTCAACGATGGGAGTTTCTTGAAACGCATCAGTACCAATCATCCTACGAGGGACTTGACCCGTGATCGCTACAAGAGGAACACTATCTAACAAGGCATCGGCTAATCCGCTAACGAGATTCGTAGCTCCAGGACCTGAGGTAGCTATACAGATACCTGGTTTACCGGTGGATCTAGCGTATCCTTCAGCTGCGAACACGCCTCCTTGTTCGTGACGTGGGAGGACGTTACGGATCGAGGAGGAACGAGTTAAGGCTTGGTGAATCTCCATTGATGCACCTCCTGGGTAAGCGAAGACTGTTTCTACGCCTTGGCGTTCTAAAGCTTCGACGAGGATGTCAGCGCCTTTGCGTGGCTGATCTGGAGCAAATCGGGAGACGAATTTCTTTTTTTCGGGTTTGGTTGGTTTTGATGGAGGAGTAGTGGTTGAGACATTGGCTGTTGTGTTGAGAACGGCGGAGATGGAGAGGGAGGTTGATTTGATACCGCGGCGGCGGGAGGAGGAGGAGGATTTGTTTGGGTTTAGGGAGAATGGGAGGGTGAACCTGGAGATTGGTAATGGTGATTTGGATGAGGAAGGTTTTGTTGAGAAGGGGATCGAAGATGATGATGTTGTTGTTGCCGCCGCCATGGTTCAGGAGAAAGACGAAGCCAGAGAGAGAAACAGAGAGAAGAGAGACTTTTGTGTGAACCTGATGAATCGTTTTTAAAATATGAGACTTGGGGGAGTTTTAAGGGTTTTGTGATGTATTTACGGATTTGCCCTCAGGATGTGATTTTTGTCTCTATAGATAGGGAATCTAGTCTTTATTGTATTTTGTGATTGAGCCTTTGAATATACTAAAAGAGTAAAATCCTAAATGTAGAATTTGTGGCTGAGATATTTTTATCAAAATTTATCTTATTTCTTTTTGGTTGGTTAAAGACTTAAGAGGATGAATACAAGTTGTGGTTGTCTTGATTGTGATCCTAAGCTGCAAGTTGGTTCTAAGAATTGGACCCAAAAAAAAAAAACACAGTTCGGATGATGATGATGACTTTGAGTTCCCAATTTGAAACTTGAGATTTTAAAAAAGATACTCCTTGATGACGAATATAATTTTTGCATACATAAAAATGATGAAAACAGAGCAAAACGATAAGTGAAATCGTATAAGTAAGAACATAAAAATTTGGCTACAAAAACATAGCAGGGAATAGAGCTTCCCACTGAGGCTGACAATGTCGTTCTTCTTGTTCTACTCCTCGGTGCGTTGTCTGTAAGGGATTCACAGTTTAGAAAACTTTCACAAAGGAGTGTTTATTCTCGAATTTCTTGAAATGAAAACAACCGGAATTGTAATACACAGGTATGACTAAGCAAAGAGGTAACAACAGAGACTCCATGACAGCACACAGAGAAATAATTCAAGAACAAACAAAACTCTCAAGTGTGACAGAAGATAGAGGGCTAACTAAGATACAAGTGGACAGAAGCGTGGCAACAGCAGATCAGCAAAGCTCTAATCTTTTTGAAGCAATAAGCCAAATTCATCCTAAATTCCATAAGTCTTCCAATATCTCTATCATCTTCTATCTACTAATGTCATTAACAAATCCATGAGCATAAAACCAAGAATTGTGGTTACTATATAGTCAATAGCCAGAAGTCACAGAACAAATTGAATCAATGCAATATATTTCAAGAAACATAACCAAGTCTATGCAAATTATAAAGCGAGACAATTATTACTAAGCAGATAGAAGTAAGAAAACCTGGTAAAGTGTGTATCCTAAGAAGATCCAACGATGATGTTGTTGATTGGGATGAAGACGAGCTTGACGAAGAAGCCAACGAATCCCATCACCACAAATCCAATCGCAGTACGCACAGCAACTTTCGTGAATTCTGAGAATCAATCAAATCAAATCAAATCACAGAAATTAAAGAAATGAAAATCTCCAGATCCGATCCAAAAAAAGCTTAAAATTGGGCGTACCTTTACGATCGGGTTTGTGACAGCGCTGGACGAGACGAATACTGCTCTTGGCGAAGTCTCTGAGAGGATCGATTGCTGAATCAATGGCGTCCATGGTTTTCTTCTTAGATCGGATTAGGTATCGAAATTAGGGTTTCAGGAGGAGAGGTTCGTCGTTTTTGGTGGTGCTGCCTGGTTTTAATTTGACATTTTGACTTTTATATACTTTTGAGTTTTGTGTTCCGTTGACTTCGCGTCCTCAATAATTTTTACACAATTCAGATTGATCCATCCGGTTTGAACACAACTACTCCGGTTCAGTTTTATTTTGGTCACTCTTCAACTAGTTTCATCGATTTGAAAATCCAAACAAAAATAATTTGTTATTCAATTTTAATTTTAAAATACTTATCAAAATTATTTATTATTGATTATATAATTTACAAATACTTGTTAAAATCCCATGTTATTCATTTAATGGTTTGCTTTTGGATTTCAAAATCCACATTATGTTTTAAATGAATTTGAATGGATTTGAAATTGTAAAATAGAAGATTCAAATCCAAGGATAAAACATGTTATTTCAAAATCCATATGTTTTGATTTCCATTATTTACAATTCTATATGAATTTAGAAATCACATCTCCAATTATACTTTATGGAATTCCTACTAGAAGGTGTATTCAATCTAACATTTTACTGATTCATGTAAAATTAACAAATTTTATGTTATTCAATCATTAAAAATATTATAAAATTTAATATTGTTAAATTAGTAATTTGAATATCTAATTTAGAATCTACAAAATGTTTGGAGGATTTGAATTTTAATTTTGATTATTTTTAAGCTTCCGAAAGATTTTAAAGGATTTCTTTACTTAAAAATACATAAATTCAAATCTCGTGATTTTAGATAAAATTTGAAAGGATTTTACATAAATCGTACAAACTTCTTTAAATCACCAAAATCATATAAAACTCAAATCACTCAAGATACAATATTGATACATTTGTATTTTTAACTAATAAAAAACCATGAGAATAGATTTATACATTTGTATTTTTAACAAAAATGGTACTTCTATACCTTTCAAGAACCCTTGCTATCATTCGTAGCTATTTTGTGCATTCTTAACACCTGTTTCCTAAAACCATAAAATCAAATTATTACTCACCGGCACAAAAAAAACTGCTATGGTATTTTGTTTAGCTTGGACTTTCACAGTGAGATGGTACTTAAGCCGAGAAGTGATGATTTTGTCTCTTATGATAAACTAATATATACTAATAAAAAGTTAGGAGCTATAAGCTCCTAAGGCCGTCCACATAGGATTTTAAATAACTAATAAAAATTTGACATATCACTTATTAACATTTTATACAATTTCCATAATTTTTTATATTAAGAATTATTTTAAACAACCTATCATGATTTGACATGTCATTCATTAACAGTTTTTAAATTTACAGAATTTTTTAGAAGTCCACATAGGATTTTAAACAACCAATAGAAATTTGACATATCACTTATTAACATTTTATACAATTTCCAGAATTTTCTATATTAAGAATTATTTTAAACAACCTATCATGATTTGACATGTCATTCATTAACATTTTTTAAATTTACAGAATTTTTTAGAAAAAGAAAAATTTTAAATTTATGGAAATCAAAGAACTAAGCACAATATCCCACATCGGCTATAAATTTTTTAGACAATGGTTCAGAACCAGTATAAATTAGATTAATATGCTTCCAAATGAGCAGGAAATCTTGATTTATCAGGCGTCCAAGTTTAAAAGTTTTATTTGGTTTGATCTGGTTTTTTATTTGATCAAATTAAAACTTTAAGTAGTTTCAAAAAATATTATACTATTTAAAATTTTTAAAAGTTTAAATATTATAAATATTGAAACTTTTAAAAGTTTTTAGCTTTTAAATATTATAAGTTTTAAATTTTAAAAGTTTAAAATATTATAAATATTGAAAATTTTTAAAAGGTTCAAATTATATATTTCGAAACCTTTTAAAAGTTTAAAATATTATAAATATTGATGCAAAACATAAATTATTTTATTTATCTACATTTGTGATTTTTATTTCTTATGAGCTGTAAAACATATTTTGTGTATTATTTTATAGATGAGTTGATATTCTTTCATTAATTTTTTATTTTTGGGTCTAAGGAAGAAGGATTGACATCGCAAGACCTTAATTTGATGTTTGAGTCAAATTTTGAAGTTTAAAGAAGAAAGATGGACGACAAGCACACATGTTTTATTAGATATACATAGGCATGACCAGGGTTATGGTTGTCACGGTTAAGGTTTATTTACCATCGGTTATGGTTTGAAATTTTGGTAACCTTAACTAGAACCGTTTAACAAACGGTTAAACGGTTACGTTTAAATACGGTTACGGTTCAAGCGGTTATTATTATATACGGTTACGGTTATTTGATAATATGATATGGTTGATATTATTTGATGATATAATATAGTAGATATTATTTATTTATAATTAATATGTTCTTATAGTGTACTCATATTTCTATATATCATATGATTCATATTAAATAAATAATTATTAGTATATTTTATTATGTTTTTAAAATATTATAAACCAAGTAAGAATTTTGGTTTGAGAAGTTTCTAAACGCGTGGATCTAAAACCAAATAAGTATATGGATAAAATTGTCAATAATTGGGTGCATGTGTTGACTATGCTGGTAATCATGAATTTCACAAATTTTATGAGAAAAGAAATGATTTTGTTCTTGGAGTTTGATGGGTTAACAAGTTGTGTGGTAGTCTAAAAAAGGTTTTTCAGTGGAAGAATGTGAAGAAGTTGACGAGGAAGAAGAAGAAAAAGAGTATAACGAAGAACCAAACGGTAAAAGTTACGATGACAATTAACACAAAATTTGACAATGAAAATGACAAAAAAGAATACGAAGAATAAGAAAACATTGAATTAAAAACACGAAAACATAGGCGGTAGCAATCAATTAAATATGAAAACGAGTTAAATTCATGATTATAAATTGTTTCGTTTTTCAGGTGGTAAAAAAATATGGTTTAGGATATGTGAGGTCATCAGTTTGATTTGCCTCGCTTGGACGTCAAGTTAAATTTATGATTTTTTTTATCAGATTTGATTTTATAACACAACTGAATTTTATATTTTAAAAAAATGTGTATCTGAAAATTTTTTTTTTTCCTTAGTACTAATTTTAATTTTTTTTATGAGATAATATTTTATTACCGTAATCAATCATATATAATTTTTATCAAAATATATCAAATAAATCCACGCGTAGCGTGAGTTCAAAACCTAGTATATTTAGAGATTTATGGTTTATCTCTAGTAACAACCGGCGACAAAAATATTTTCAAAAATACCACAAACAAAAAAAATGATTTTTAAAAGTATGGAATTTTTTTTTTTGATTTGGGTCGATAATATTTTATTTAAAATATATATTTAGAGATAGAGTTTAACATTTAAGATTTAGAGATTAGTTTAAATATTAAAACTTTAGTTCAATTTTAATGGTATTTTTTGGGTAAACAAAAAACTAGAAATTGTATTTTTGGAAAAATCATATTTTAGTGGTTTATGAGAATTGTCCTTTTTATTAAAAATAATCCAAACATAGTGTTGTTAACAAACACAAGTATTATCTGTTTCAAGTCAGATTTTCTTTTGTCAACATCTACTCCTATCAGATTTAAATCATTCAAAATACTATTCTGAAAATACAATTTTCATAATGTTAACGAAGGTTGGAATATATGAGGACAATACGTGGGTTCACCCCTAGGGGTGAGAACCTCTTCATTTACGTCCTTATAAAATAAGGAAATAAATTCTGTATACATTATTATAAAATTAGAAATTTAAACCGCTCTTTTATAAACCCAAACCGATATATAATTTCGTTCTAATTGTAAAATCTAAACCCTAACTATCTCATTTGTAAACCCAAACTGTAACCTCCGCAAACCACTTTTTGGGTATTGGGAAGGGGTGTCGATCGACACCAAGAGGAGTGTCGATCGACACTATCAATTTTGGTTCGACCAGGTTGATTTGAATTGTCGTTTTGGGTTGGTTTGGTTCAATTGAAGTGCCAAACCGACATATTTATGAGAAAATCGACCTAGGGTCATGGAGTAGAGAGTTGGTCGCTATTTTTAGAGAGGAAAAGAGAGAAAGGAGAAAAACATTGGAGAGTGTTCTTGAGAGGTTTATGGGAGATTCTAGGCTTGTGGGGTGAGATCTGTTCCTGTGGAGTGAAGATCTAGAGCTAAGGATGAAGGAGGAGCTTCCTAAGGTGTTGGATTCAACATCTTTTGGTCAGAAACTTCCTGCAAAGAGGTGAGTGCATGACCATGGCTTATCTAAGTCTGAGAATCCTTTGTTTTGCTTGTCTTGTTGTGGTTTGTGGTGTTGTTGTTGCTTGTGGTGGTTGTGTTATGGTTCTTATAGGTTCCTGAAGCTTTTGGGTGAGTTTGGGACGGATTGGAGATGGTTAGAAACGGAGATTTGATGATCGGCTTTGAGCAGAACGTGTCTGCGGGGTCAGTGTCGATCGACACCAGTTGGGTGTCGGTCGACACCATGTTAGGCCAGTGTCGATCGACACCACTTGACTGTTGTGTGTTTTCCTGGTTTGTTGTGTTTTGTTTGTTGTTTGTTAAACATTGGAATCTCAGTTGCTTGTGTGTATAGCCCAGTAGATGGGAGGATTACCTCACTAAGTATTTATGATAATACTTACGCATCTCAATTGTTGTTTGTGGTGTGCAGGTATGTGACGTGGAATCATGGCGATGAGGAGGAGGATGATCTAGGGTCTCGTTTGTGTGTTGTTGGATATATTGTTTATGTTGGAACCTTGGTTAGAGTGATGACTAGGTGATGGATGGAATGATTAGGAATGTTAATGTATTGATGATGTATTGGTTTTGTGTTATTGGTATGTTTCCGCTGTGTATATTGGTTATTGCTGGTTTAATGATGAGTTGTGGTTTAGGTTGGGTTAATTAAGTAGTATGAGATGCTTAGTTATATATTGTATTTAGTATTATTTAAAAAAAAGGGTCGGGTTGTTTCACAAACTGACATATAATTTTATTCTAATTGTAAAATATATACTTTAACTATCTCATTTGAAAACCCAAACCGACATATAATTTTGTTCTAATTGTAAAATCTAAACCCTAATCACCTCATTTATTAAACCAAACCGACATATAATTTCATTTTAATTATAAAATCTAAACTTCAATTCTCATTTATAATCCCAAACCGATATATAACTTCGTTTAATTGTAAAATCTAAACCAAACTAATATTTTTTTTTTTTAAATAAAAGTATACAACATTTGTTCCTTAATTAGTTTTGATTTTTAATTTAGTTTTAATTTATTTTTTAAATAAAATATTAGATAGAACATGATGATTGGTTGAGAGGAAAGGAGGTGAATACGAATTATTTTTCAATATATAATCATATATACACGTAATTGTTGTATTGACATGTTGTCAAATTAGCTGTTGCTTTGGTGGCAACTTTTTGGCGTTATCTTATTTCTCTTTCCGCATTTACCACAACTGAGCACAAATATGAAAAGCTTAACAAGTTAGACTGTTAGAGGTCACCTAATTAATGAGTCAATCCAACCAATATATAAGAGACTATAGTCACCATCCTTTTTTAAATCAAAAGCGACAAAACTCCTTTTATTTCGTTAGTTAAGTGAAATTGACAATGACATGATTAAGAATTTTTTTTATATATTATAGCCATTAGGTCGGAGAATCTATGACTGGTGGTAAGTGGTATGGTGGTGATCACGATATACATATATCACAGCTTTAACAATTGTCACCATGACGTCTTTCACACTACGAGTCGTTTTTTCCCTGAGACTACTGCAACAAACAAACACGGATTTCTCGTGATAAACGGATTAGAACGAAGGCCAAAAAGAAAGATAGAAAGAAAGAAAAAAAAAAAATACAGTAACAAGTTTTATATATTATTAGCGCGCATTTAAAATTTTGTAAATAAAATTAAATTTGATAAAAATATATTTTAATTTGTTGTATGTTATTTATAAGTTTTATTTTTGCTATAATATACTGATTTATATTCATTTACAAATCTTTTATTTATGTTACCATTAAAAGCGTATTTTTTTCACCTAAATATATTGTATGTTACAAATATATTTACCACCATCTAGAATGTATGTATGAGCACATTAAACCAACTATTATATGTTTTTTTTTACTTTTACTTTTGCATAGTTTTTTCAATTACTAAAATTATTGGCTCAAAAAACATTTCGAATAAAAAATATATTACATAGTATACTAATCAATGATGTAACATCACAAAATCTTTGATAGTAACTAATGTTAAATTTTCCAATGTATCTGCGGAAGTGTCTTTGATACACCATGATGTAGCCTTTGTCTTTGAAACTCTGTGACTGCCACCTTGATTAGTGAACCCATGTTCACTCCCAATCCATGGGTCCACCTTCCTCAGTGGGCTCCATGTCTACTCATGGTTCATCCATATCCGTCGGCCGGTTTATTACGTCCGTGATGATTTAAACATTTGTTTACCGACCCTACGAATCATCATATGATTTTTCCGTGTGTTTTGTCCTCACTCGTCCAGTTTCGACAATCACTTCCCACAAGGTCACCTATCCTGAAACTACTCCAACTCAAACACGGTTAACTCTGGAGTTCTCTTAGGACACTTGACCGAGAAGATAAGTGCAATTTGGTGACATAGGTGACCAAATCAATTCTTTTAAACATATCCGCAAACCAGGGTGTCACAGTCTCCGAACTCTTATGGATCTATCAACAAAAATTTATGTTTTCCAATCTATCTATCTATGTTTGTTGTAAACTTGTGTTTGATTAGCCTATTTTATCTAACATTAGGTTGATGAGCTTCTACTCCTTATCTCCCTTTGGGATTGAATGATTGGAAACAATTATGTTTGCAAAAAAAGGATTTATGACCAACCAATCAAAGAAATTAGAAGAAAATTAATTTGATATAAATAAAGAAATAATAGAAAATTATAAGCATGATAATATATGAATCCCAAATAATTCAAAGGTGAAAAGATAAATTAAATAAAATAATCTAAAAATACCACATTAAAATCTTAAAATACAATATTAGAAAAAAAAACGCATATATTAATCTTTTTTTGGGATCAACATATTAATCTTACCAGTAGGAGAAAATTTTGGTTAAAAAAAATAAGAAAAATTTACATTCCATTTAAAAAGTTTTACCAATAGAACAAAGTTGAAAGCAATATTTTTGAATAATTTATTTTGTTAGATGAAAAATATGAGGCGAATTATGTTTATATAAAAGTGAGTATTTACAAAATTTAGAATTAACAATTAACTGTAAATTTTCTTTAATCCCATTTTTTTTATTGGTAGAATTAATAACTTCAAATTAAAAATAAGTAAATAATGTTATAGTTTCGAATTTTATGAAATATATATATATATATATAATCTCTTTATAATTATTTAAATAATAATAATTTTTATAATTTTTTGATAATTATTTTTTTACATTATTAATATTGTTTAAAACAAAATATTTTGTTTTTTGTTATAATCTCAAATCTCTCCTATTAAATATTAACTTTTACACATGTCAAAATCTCAGATTGATATAAACTTGACACATGTCAAAATTTTGTTAATGGCTAACTTTCAAAACTCAACTTTATATTATAAGATTAAAAAGAAATATGAACGAAATGGAAAATGGAATTTAAATTTGATATATTAGTGACAATTAGTAATTAGGATTTCAAACACATCATTTATATAACCAGCAAGACCATTAAAACCCAATGTAAGTGATTTCAATCCAAAAATTATTTTTTCTTAGTTAAATGGAAAATTACATTAAAAATATCACTAAAACTCTCATATCACTTAAGATATAGGATTGAATACACACCCTTATTCTTTCTTTCTTTTTTTGGCATCAAATACATTCCCCTATCCAAAAGTTTTTACTTTGTATAGGATGCTTTCTTAGCTAACAAATCCTTAAGTATTGAAACGTGAAAATAGAAACTTTTTTGGATGCAATGCATTAAACTCAAAATTTATTAAAAAGCATATTAATTAATTCAATGGGATTATATGATGATGCAATGGATAAAGACTACTTTGGTTAGAGGAAAAAAAAAAGAACGTAACGTACGTGGCTGCTCTATGCCTATATAACATAGCCCAAGAGTGTCGTGTTCTAGTGTGATTAAGTAAAGTGAGAAAGAAGCAAAGAAAGTGAGAGAGAGAGAGAGAGATGGATATTGAGATGAGAGGATCTAATCAGAAGATTCTACTGATGATGGTTCTGGTGGTTTTAGCCACAGCTCGAGGTGAAGAGACTGGTGGCGGGTTCGTGACATGGGCAAACAACTACTACCTGACATGGGGACATCAAGCTTTGGTTATTAATAAAACCTCTGAACTCCACCTCACCCTCGATCATAACTCTGGTTTCTGTTATATCTCTTTCTTTCTTTGTCTCTATGTGTGATGAACCTGTGTGTCAAGACGATGATTATGATTGTTCTCATGTTCCTTTCAGGATCCGGGTTTGAATCCCAATTAATATACGGATCAGGATACTTCAACGTAAGAATCAAAGCACCCCAAACCAAGTCTACGGGAGTCATTACATCCTTCTACGTGAATCACATTAACTTTTGTTTGTCTGAAATAAAGATGATAAGATTACGTACCTGACTAGCTTCTTGAAATATGTTTACTGCTATATGGCAGTTAATCTCCCGTTCAAGCCGCCATGCCGAGCTCTGTTTTCCAGATATTGGGAAGGAATGGGTCACCGTATTTGCTGAATACGAATATGTATCTGTACGGTGTAGGAGGAAAGGATCAAAGGTTCCGTCTCTGGTTTGATCCAACCAAAGATTACCATTCCTACAGTTTACTTTGGAGCCCAAATCAACTTGTGTGAGTATCTGTATCCTATAACACTTTTGTCAGATCATCCCCTAATCCATTGATTGACATCAGTAACAAAGAAAAAGTATTTCCACATTTTCAGGTTTTATGTCGACGATACACCAATCAGAGTGTACAGGAAGAAACCAAATATTTACTACCCATCGGTGCAGACAATGTTCCTAATGGGAAGTGTAAAAAACGGATCGGTTATTGACCCAAAGCAGATGCCTTACGTTGCTAAGTTCCAGGCATCAAAGATTGAAGGGTGTAAAACTGACTTCATGGGAATAGATAAATGCACTGATCCTTCATTCTGGTGGAATCGCAAACAGCTAAGCTCTAAAGAGAAGAAACTGTACATAAACGCAAGGAAGATGTACCTGGATTATGACTATTGTTCTGACAGACAGCGATATCCAAAGGTGCCTCAAGAAT
>NC_025688.1:15590285-15611380 GCF_000633955.1 Camelina sativa
TTTCCAGATATTGGGAAGGAATGGGTCACCGTATTTGCTGAATACGAATATGTATCTGTACGGTGTAGGAGGAAAGGATCAAAGGTTCCGTCTCTGGTTTGATCCAACCAAAGATTACCATTCCTACAGTTTACTTTGGAGCCCAAATCAACTTGTGTGAGTATCTGTATCCTATAACACTTTTGTCAGATCATCCCCTAATCCATTGATTGACATCAGTAACAAAGAAAAAGTATTTCCACATTTTCAGGTTTTATGTCGACGATACACCAATCAGAGTGTACAGGAAGAAACCAAATATTTACTACCCATCGGTGCAGACAATGTTCCTAATGGGAAGTGTAAAAAACGGATCGGTTATTGACCCAAAGCAGATGCCTTACGTTGCTAAGTTCCAGGCATCAAAGATTGAAGGGTGTAAAACTGACTTCATGGGAATAGATAAATGCACTGATCCTTCATTCTGGTGGAATCGCAAACAGCTAAGCTCTAAAGAGAAGAAACTGTACATAAACGCAAGGAAGATGTACCTGGATTATGACTATTGTTCTGACAGACAGCGATATCCAAAGGTGCCTCAAGAATGCGCAAGCTACCGTTAGAGAAAGATCAATATACCTGTCAAAGGGTTAAAAGCCTACAAAAACAAAAATCTTGAGAAAAAAACAACTTATACTACTGTGACATGCTTTATATAAATAAGCTGTTTGTATTATTTAATCATCAACTAAATAACAGATATTCTTCGCTGCTAGTTCCATATTACTATGTCACGAGTTCATATACAGATACACATTTACACAGAACCAAGCTGGATAAATTACATTTGTTCAGACTGAGTTTGCTTGAGCTTTTACAAACACTGAAACCTCTGAAAAGAACCTTATAAGTTACAAGACTGCATTTTCTCAGATATGTTTCATCCCAAGAAGAGGTGAAAGAGGAGCAAAATACGAGAATTAGAAACTGCACATTAGATATATAGTTAGGAGTGATTGTTTTGCTGCAATAACATATAAGTTAACAGAGAGAAATAAGAGTTTTTTTACTCTATTTTTAAATGTAAAGCCTTTTAAATCGAATTCAGGCATAATCGATTAGACACATCCAAAATTCAAGGCAAGGTCGACTAATAACATCTGCTGTCTTCAAGCAGCAGGGTAAACTCACATCATCTGATATACTCTGAGCTTTTAACTGCAAACATAATACAAAAGACATTGAAAGATACATTAAGGAGTAATACTTCATTGATCCATTCAAATTCCAGCAGAAGAGCAAGAGACTATACTATACAATATACATCAGCACACTTGAAGATTGTTATCATTCCAAATCCTAAAACCCTAATGAACCTAAAAGTGACTTCCTTGACATACTCATGAGCTTAGTTTCACAATCAATGATTCAAATCTTAGACTAAAGATTGCAAATGGTGACATGATAATAGCCAAATTAATCAAAGCAGACTTAGAGAGATTGTTTTATCATTCCAAATCCTAAAACCCTAAAATGATCATCAATGTAACTACATTGCACATAAAAATGAAACTCACCCTTGGCCGTCGAGATTCCCCTGACCAGTGCTTCCACCACTGCCGTAAGAGACATCATCACCAGTCCCCGCCGAAGTCTGCCAAACGCTCTGCCACGCCTGAGACGGAGGCTGAACATAAACACCACTCGGATCCATAGCCGGTCTCCCAATCATCATCCCTCCAGGACCTGCAGGCTGCCCCATCGGCGGATAATAGTAAGGCCCGCCACTAGAGGTGGGAGGAGCGACCATGCCACCACCGAGCACGGCGGCCTCGTCCTTAATCTCATCTCTAGGAACGATATCGACAAGGAAATCGAATATATCGGTCCTAGTAATCGCAGCGGCGATATCGTTCTTCTGAAGCGTACGGCGTTTGTTCTCCTCAGCGTGAAGCCAAGATCTGATGGTGAGCTCGAGGATGAAAAGCTCACAAGCTTTGGCGAATAGGATCGGTGCTTCCGCGGAGATCATACGAACATCTTCGTCGGCTTTCATGATCTTCTTGATCCTAGCGAGTGGGAGCTGATGGTTTTTGAAATCGTTAACTTGTTCGATCTCTTGACGTTGGTATGTCCAGAACAATTGGAGCTGTTGTTGTTGTTGTTGGAGAAGGTGGTGGTACGAGGCTCCTCCTCCGGTGGCGGAAATGGTGGTTCCAGGTGGAGGAGGAGGCGGAGGGATTCCGGTGACGGCGGATGGAGGTGGTTGGTGGTTGTTGTTGTTGGTGTCCATTGGTCAGTTTTGGATTTGTGATTTCTTTTTTTTTTTGGATCAAATGGGCTTTTTTGCCAAAGGGATTGAGGTACAAGTGGATAAGGTGGACAGCGATGTAGCTGATTATAATATAATGACACTTAACATTAAATTTGGTCTATTACATTGTTCTTTAATTCCAGTTTCCAAACATCAAATCACACCAATATTTTTTTTAATCAGTTTACAGGTTGCGTGTTTGTGTAGTAAGCGAAGATCGCATATCGACAATGGCAGATTTATCGGCACCAAGCTTCAATGCCTCTTTACTAGCTCTAATGAACCGTGATGTAGCTCCTTTGACGTATTCGTGAGCTTGTTTGACAGTCATCTTCTTCCCTACTTCGTCCGGGAAGCTACTGAGGAAGTGGTCACCGTTGAGAACAGCTGCAAGCTGAACCACTTCACCTTGAAATTCAGAAAGCGCTGCGTCTTCTTTAGGCTCAGTGGCTCTTATGGGTGCAACGTCAGGAAGAGTCATGGGGCAATCGGTTCGAGGAGTGGTTAAGTGAGAAACAACGTCTTCGAAAGTAGCAGCCCATGCATCTCTATGTGTTAAGAAATTGGAAGAGAGGTTGAAGAGTTTTTTTATGGTCGCTGGTATTGACGAATGTTCGTACTCTGAGCTCTCTGTTGGTCCTTTGGCCTCACTCACCACTTCAATCAAAGACATAATAATATGAGATTGTTATTAAACTATATCATAAAACTAAATTAATCAAATGGGATCAGATGATGGTTGAAAACACGAGTCACGCGACGACGCCGACATATTACAATATTACATCTTTAAATGGAATCAGGGGCGGACCCACGTTGGTTGGGGGTGGTGCAACTGCACCAGATGAAATATAAATATGCTTTGGTTTTACCTTAAACTTATTAATAAAAGTGGTGTAGTGGTAATGAATGCACCACATAATTTTAGAGGTCAAGGGTTCAAATTCTCTTTAAAACAACTTTTTTGCTCTTCTTGCACCTGATCAAAGCTTTGGCTAGATCCGCCACTGAATGGAATAGTAAACATATTCAATTATTTTCTCCACCACAATTAATGGATTCAATCTTATAGTTGTCACAAATCCTATCCATGTGATTTGTTTTTTTGCAGACTTAAATTTTGTAACAAATGTTTAGAAGACTGTCGGAAATAATAGTAGAAAGTGGAACCACATGAGAAACAAATGACTTTCTTATTTGGGTTTGAGAAATAAATAGTTTTCTCAAATTAACTAATGGCTTTAATTAATTCATACGTGAAGAAAAACTATAGTATGTAAAAAAAAAAATTAACATAGTAAATATCATTAACGGTTACACTACACATATATGCAATAGGCATAAATTACTTCCTATAAACTACGTCTGGACATAAAAACCGTACCCGAATACACAACCCGGAACCCAACCCGAAAAACCGATTTGGGTTGGGTATGGGTTTGTCTATAAAACTCTATTGGGTTCTATTTTCTAATACCCGTGGGTTTGGGTTAGGGTCGGGTAATATCCGATACCTGTTTAGGTACCCATTAAACCCGAACATATTTCTAATATTTATCATTAATATAATGTTATTACCCCAAAATTATGATTATAATTTTGAATATTTTATTTAGTTTTATACCTAAATATCAAAAATAATCAAAATATCTAAAATATTTTGTCGCATAAATCAAAATTTAACTAAATTTATTTAAATTTAATTAATTTTAATTATATTTTTTCGGGTACCCGGTAGTTCGGGTACTAATCGGGTTTTAAAATTTGTAACCCAAACTGATCCGAACCCGATAATACCCAAACTGAACCGAACCCATATATCTAAAAATACCCAATGGGTTCTATTTTTCTAAACCCGTTTATCCGAACCCGAATGGGTAATACCCAAACCCGAACGGGTTACCCAAATGCCCAGCCCTACTATAAACGTTATAAAACTTGTTTTCCCCTTTGTTAACAGTTTCAAATCTATTTAAATCATGTTCAAAATCGTATATTTTTAATAATAATGATAATAATCTTGACCAAAAAAGTTATACCCAAAAAAAGCAATGAACACTAACAAATTTATAAAACTATCAAAGAGAAAACATAAATTAACAATAATAAAAAGGAAAAGAGAACTAACCGGTTCCTTTTTTAATCCAAGGCGAAACCATGATAGTAGGAACCCGAACACCTAACCGGTCGAATTTAAAGAAACCAGGAGCCGGTCCAGTATTCCCATCCGGGTTTGGTATATCGACATAAGGAGTCTTGACATGATCATAGAACCCACCATGCTCATCATAAGTTATGACTAGGAGCGTCTGGTTCCACTGTGGACTCGACCTAAGTGACTCGTACACTTCCTTAACCAGCTTTTGACCATTAGCCACATCATGCGACGGGTGATCGTCATTGGCCGGTAGACCCTTGAGATCGAAATACCTCGGTTCAATTACGGTTAAGCTCGGTAACTTCCCATTCGCTGCGTCTCTCTTGAATTTCAGATCGTACTGATGCAAATTGAAAATGTACTTTAGCTGTCGGAGATTACGGTAGAATAACGTGGTCGGAATATTCTGAAAGTATATTCCGAAGTCAATGTCGTTGCTATGGAGCGAATCGAATATAGTCTTTTGTGGATACCTGAAAAATCAAATTATAATACATAAATTGGTTTACAATAATGATTATATAAGAAAAATGGTAATTTATGTTACTTTACGTAAAACAATATTTTTAAAAAGTCCAAAATTAGAGATTATTGCTAATTTAGTTACTAAGATATTTGAAGAAAGAGTTTGATAATGTACCCTTGAGCAAGTTGTTTCTTGACATGACTTGTTGAACCATGTGAGGTAGCCGAATAAACAAATAACCGGTTCGGTTGAGTCGGACCAGGAATCGAAGAAAACCAACGGTCAAACACAGCAAATTCTTTAACCAGTTCAGCGTAAACCGGTACAGATTCAGGCCTAAAGCCTTTCATCACAGTCTCCGACAAGTTCCCCGGCATGGAGAGCGCTTGCTCGACGAAACCCATCATCGACGGGATCTGACCCGACCCGGAACCGGATCCGAAAACCTGTTGCTCAACAGCTTCAAACGAATGACCCGGATCCGGATCCACGAACTCAGCGTCACTAGAGAAACATATGGTTTGTGTAGAGTTCGGAACCGGGTTGCATTCTTGACCCGTTACACCGTTTATCGTCGGGTTAACTGATTTCTTCATCCATCCCAAGAGGTGGTCGAAAGATCGATTCTCTAAGACTAGAACGACGACGGTTTTGATTGGTGATTCCCATTGATGAGATCCTTGGGTTGGTATGAGAAGACAATAGAGTGTGAGTAAGTGTGAGAAAGTTAAAGAAAATCTTGAAACTGATGATGGTTTCATTTCATTGAAGGGGTTTAGGCTTTTGTTTTGTGAAGGATTTGATTCTGTGGTTTTGTTTTGCCTTTAAAGATTGGTTTCTTGAATGAACATAAAAGACAGTGGTGGAGATAATTGTCTTGTCTCTTTGAAAAAAAAAAAAAAAGGAGAAAAGTGAAAGGAAAAAAACAAAAGAATTATAAAGGTTTTGGGTAAATGTGAAGTGTAGAGAGCATGAAGCAAGAAAAGCTATGGTGGATAGTTACTGCTTTTTATATTTGTTGCCACTACTACTGGCTTTGATGTTAGGTGGGCTCGATTTGTAAAAGAAGATTCTGTTCTCACTGCAAAAAAATAACTTAAAACTCGAGATTTTAGATTTACTCGGTCAGTTTGTCCAAAAAAAATGATTTACTCGGTCAATGAAATTCCGAAATATAGGCTGATTTTATTATTTGTAGCTAAACTTTGGAAATACATATGCACGTGAAGACATGGCTTTGAGAAAACCACTGGGTTTGATGTTGTTTTCTTGTAGATGTTTTACAAGTGGATTCCTAGAGTTCTAAATAGTTTACTAGTTGTGAGATATTGACAAATGATATATTATAACTTTTAATTATCTATTTTGGATCTAGTTACAATCTATACAAATTTCTATAATGGAATGATCTGATGTGATAAGCTAATTTAGGACTATTGTATAAATTCTCTGCACCGAGAGTCTTGAGAGAATGAGAATGTAGTTTAAATTTTTGAATACAGTATGTCTTACCAATAAAGGAGTCATCATTATGCTAGGTACTTTTGTCTAATGTGTCCATTAAAGAAAATAAATAATTTAAAGCATTCCTAAATCTATCAAAAAGTTAAAAAAATTAAAATTTGGGAGTTAAGTTACTAGTAGTGCTTTTCTCATACCAAAATAAAATGTTTGTGCTTTTACATACCCAAAAAAAAAGTTTAGCGGTTTAAAAATCTCAGCACTTATGTGCTAGATGGTCGTATTTTTATTTTGTGACATTAGAAGATGTTTAAGGGAACACCTACATTTCTTTGCTCTTATGATCTTATGATTCTTATCTAATTACAAGAGCGAAAAGTGTGTTCCTTCGGAGACATCCGATAAAAAACAAGAGCGAAAAGTGTACGAATAAAGGATGTGAACCAAAAAGATAAAACTAACAAGAAGAAAGATACAAGGGAATGAAATTGAAACCAATCGCCCACAAGTTTGCCATTGAGCTTGCCAGTAGTGTGAAGTGTTAACGGCTCATAACAATCAACTAGATTTGGTCGTGTGAACTGTACACATTCATATCATGTTAATATATGGTCATAAGCTTCTAAGTTTTGCTTTTAACCAAAGTATAATTTATCTCTCTGACTCATCACAGTTTCCCGAATGGGAGAGGAAGTATAGGTCTGTGACTCGGTGCAAGACCGCAAAGTAGATTGGAAGATATTCAAGAGATTAAGAAAGTTAAAAATCCATCTTGGCAACAAGCAACAAAAATGATTAGTAGTTTATTGTAAAAAAATAGGAAACTTCAATTGAAGGTACATTAGGTTTTTTTTGTTGTTGCTACTTACTATATGATATCTATTTTCATCGGGATTAACGATACTAGAATTGGACTCGTGCTAGAGCAGGGTAGAAATTGCTTTTGTTTATTTTGTAATTTTTATTTAAAACATCATATGATTGTTTTATTTGTTTTAATAGTTTTCTTCTCTTTTTGGATGAAACACTATGACATGAAATCATATGCTTAATATAATTTATGGAAAAACATATATATTGTTAGATATATTCTAATAGATTTAGATTTTGACCCGCGGTATACCGCGGGCTAAGTTATTTGATAAAAAAAATTGTTTACCAATTTTATTTGATTTGTTTAGTGTTTAAAAATTATACTTGTATTTTTTTGTTAATTCTATGACTTAACCCACATTATACCACATATTATTTTTTATGTTATAGTATTAATTTAATTAGATATGTCTATTAACCTAATATTCATATTGTTAACGAAATATTGATATTTTACCCGTGTAGCACCAAATTAATGACATTTTAAATTTATATTAATATCTACTCAAACACATCATGCCTTATATCCCCGTCGCGTGATATTTTAACTCGTGGTACACCATAGAATAAATTTCGTAAAAGTCTATTCCGAATAAGATCTCGGAAATCACGATTAAGTGTGATTAATTACCAAGATTTTATTTCTTTTTAGGCCTAATAATATATTTTTATGTCTAATAGTATATATGATATAATAATACATGAAATAATAAAGATTTTATTTTTGTAAATTGTATTACCAATTTATATCTATAACTTTTTTTTTGTAATTACTCTATATTTAATCTATAATCTATTTTATAATGAATCTATAAATATTATATAGTCTTAAAAACAAAGTTGTGTACTTCCATAATATTATATAGCGGATTGTTTTAAACAAAAAAAATTGTAGATTGTGTGTATAAAAACACAGCCGACGTCGTTTTCGTAAAATGTTATATTGGGCCGAATCGAGAAAACAGTACTGAATTGGATCCTAAGTCAGCCCATTTCGATTTTAACCGGCGGCACATTAACTGTCACAATAGTCACGGACTCACGTGCCATATGCTTCGAAAACAACGTATCCCGCACGTGACATTGGCACCGGCCGTTTCTTTTTTACACACCGCACGAGGAAGTTTCGGCATCTTCAAAACGAAACAAAAACTCTCAAAACCATTTCGTCTCTCTAACTTCTGTGTTATTTATTTCTATATCTCTGTCTCTTCTCTATCTCTCTAGTGGGAGAAAAGTATGGCGGATTGGGGACCTGTAGTGATCGCTGTGATACTGTTCGTGCTTCTGACACCGGGACTTCTCTTTCAGATTCCGGGGAGAGGTCGTGTCGTCGAATTCGGGAATATGCAGACTAGTGGTGCGTCCATTCTCGTCCACACCATTATTTTCTTCGGTCTCATCACCATCTTCACCATCGCCATTCGTCTCCACATTTACACCGGTTAATTCGTAATTTCTTCCGGACCCGGTTGGTTTGGTTCATAGTTATGTTTTTCCATTTTTAAATTGCTTCCTATCTTTTTTTTGTATTTGTTTATATATTTTGTTTCTGTGTCTGGTGTTAAAGTTAACATGTGAAAGTCTGAGTACTTCAATATGAATATATGATGCATTAAGTTATCTCCAAAATATCTGTTCTGTTTGGCTTTGATTTTTGTGGCTCTGTTTGGTTTCTGGTTAAACTTGGTTGGTTTTGGGTTAGTGATTTTGTTTGATAATGATGCGTTGATTAAATTGCATGAGGTTGTTTAGAATCCGGTTTAGTTCATTGGGTTCCGAATCAAAATTTGGGATCAATTTACTAACTAACCCGGTTATGTTACTCATTTATGCATATCTGAGTTCTTTTGGTTGGATTTGGTTAAATTGCCAAAGAAATAATATTATTAGGCGTGTAAAAAGGTTTGTGAGAAGAAATGTGTAAAAAGGGTTGTGAGAACGATGGGCTTTTTAAAATTTAAGTTTTTAATGGGCCAAGATATGACCCATCTGGAAGAAGTGATTTCGTCTGTTATTATGAGCCGGTTCTATCGTATTAGATCCTCATGTGATGTGATTGAACGTTGAAGTACACAGTTACGCACACCTGTAAAGATGTCTCTCGCTGCGTTACGATGTAAACTCACAAGTGTGTCAGTCCCGTTAATGCGTGTAAGTAAAGCGCGTCGACACCATTCGAGCACACACAAATGTTTCCTTCCATTAGCTCATTGTAAATTGCAGTGTGTGGCATTAAACAATGTTTCTACTTTTTCCAAGAAACGTTATTGAGAATCAAGATAAAATGTAATTTAAAAAAACATGTAATTTCAACAAAATTAAAAATTCATCCCACAATTACTTAAAAAAAAAAAGAAAAAAATGAAAAAGTTGATTTTGGATAGAACGAAAGACGTTATATTCGATGTGTTCTCTCTCTCATCTTTACTTTTATTGACTTTTTAAATTTTATTTTTATGTTTGATGTAAAAAGTAGGAATATAAAAAAAAAGAAGAAAAGGACATATATTTTCTTCAACCCTACAAAGACAACACATAAACAAGTGTAGAGAGAGGAGAGAGCTTCTTCTTCTTCATCATCATCTTCCGGATCACTGGGCACCCACTCTCCAAGCCTTCTTCTTGTAAGTTTCTCCCTCCCTCCCACCCAATTACTCTGTTTCTTCTTGGTTCCACATTCGTCAAGACAAAACAGAGATTTAGGGTTTAAAGATCGATCTCGTTTGATTTCAAAACTCACTGTCTCTTTGATTACAACAAACATACATAAAAGAATCAAACATGCAAATCAGAATTATGATGAAGAAGCGATTAACTTTATAAAGGAATCAAATTTGGGGAGAAAAGGTAATGGAATTGAGTTGCATTGTCGAAAAATCAAAAGCAGATCATGTTTTTTTTTTAATTAATTGATTTCAATTTTGATTTGTAACCCTAACTCCCTAAGCAAAGGAAACAAGATGGGGAGCACGGTGATATTGAGCTCAGATGATGAAGATTTAGATATCAGTGAATCTGAAATGGATGAGTATGGAGACAAAATGTACTTGAATCTAAAAGGTGGGAAGCTTAAAGTGAAACTCTCTCCTCAAGCTTTTCTTTGTCCTTACTGTCCAACCAAGAAGAAACCGAGTTTCCAGTACAAAGATCTACTTCAGCATGCTTCTGGAGTTGGTAATAGCAATTCTGAGAAAAAAAGTGCCAAGGAGAAAGCAAGCCACCTTGCTCTTGTCAAGTACCTTCAACAAGATCTTGCTGATTCAGCTTCAGATGCAGCAGAGCCTTCCGCTAAGCGCCAGAAAAACGGAAATGCTATTCAAGATTGTGACCATGACGAGAAGCTCGTGTGTCCTTGGAAAGGTACATACTTTGTTAGCTTATTATCTTAAGATATGAGAATTGGAGTAGTGGAGTTTTATTGAATATGCATCCAAAGGTTCTTGCTTTATCCTTAAAGATTGAATTGCAATGTCGGTTTCTTGAATATGTCTCGAAAGGTTATTACTTTGTCCTAAGAATTGAACTGCAATGTGGCTGAAACAGGTATTGTGGTTAATATACCAACTACAAAGGGAGTGGATGGTCGATCTGCGGGTGAGAGTGGATCAAAGCTTAGGGATGAGTACATTCAACGAGGGTTTAATCCGACTAGAGTTCGTCCTTTATGGAGTCACTGGGGACATTCAGGAACAGCAATAGTTGAGTTTAACAAAGATTGGAATGGACTTCACAATGCTCTTTTGTTTGACAAGGCTTATCGAGTAGACGGTCATGGTAAAAAGGACTGGTTGAAAAAAGGCTGTCCAAAATCAGGTCTTTACGCGTGGATTGCTCGAGCTGATGATTATAACGGTAATAATATCATCGGAGAAAACTTGAGGAAGACGGGTGATCTCAAAACTATAGCTGAGCTAACGGAAGAAGAGGCGAGGAAACAGCAAAGACTTGTGCAGAATCTGACACAACTTGTGGAAGAAAAGAAAAAAGACATGAAGGAGATGGAGGAGCTGTGTAAAGTGAAGTCAAAGGAACTTAATCAGTTGATGGAAGAGAAGGAAAAGAATGAAGAAAAGCATTACCGAGAGCTGAATGCTATGCAAGAGAGAACATTTAGTCACGTTCAAAAGATAGTTGATGATCATGCGAAGAAGAAGATGCTGCTGGAGTCCGAGAAGAAGAAGCTCGAAATCAGAGGTATTGAGTTGGCAAAGCGCGAAGTGCACAATGTAGCTGAGAGAATGAAATTGACTGAAGATCTTGAACAGGTTTTATGTTTACTTACTCGCTATATCTCTCTTTTACAAATATTTGTAGGCTTAAATTCAAGAAATGTTTCATTTTTCTTATCAGAATGCATCTAAGAATAGTTCTCTTGAACTAGCAACCATGGAACAACAAAAGGCTGACGAGGATGTTAAAAAATTGGCAGATGATCAGAGAGTTAGTAACTTTCGTCTTCTTTTCTCTAAATGGTTTGGCTTGTAATCATGATTATTGAGAAACACCATGTGTTGATGTGTACTTAACAGAGGCAAAAGGAGGAGCTTCATGAGAAAATCATAAGACTAGAAAGACAAAGAGATCAGAAACAAGCAGTTGAGCTAGAGGTTGAGCAGTTGAAAGGACAGCTTAATGTGATGAAGCACATGGGATCAGATGGCGATGCTGAAATTGTGCAAAAGGTGGAAACCATCTATAAAGATTTAAATGAGAAGTTAGAAGAACTCTCAGACCTCGATAAACTTAACCAAACTCTTATCCTAAGAGAGCGCAGAACCAATGATGAGCTTCAAGAAGCTCGTAAAGAATTGGTAAACGTATGTATCATAGTATTGTTCTTTTGGATCATATAGAATAGCTCTGACAAAGCTTGAAAATTTTGCCTAAATCTTGGTTTATTTGTTTCATTGTCATTTGTAGATTATGAGAGAATGGAAAACAAATATCGGTGTCAAGAGAATGGGAGAGCTCGTGACGAAACCATTCATGGATGCAATGCAGCAAAAGTATTGTCAGCAAGATGTTGAAGACCGAGCAGTTGATGTCCTCCAACTTTGGGAAGGCTATCTCAAAGATCCAGATTGGCAACCATACAAGCGGGTTAAGCTTGAAAATCAAGAAACAGAAGTGGTAAGACTTCCTTCTCGACTAGGGTTTGGTGTTTTGGTTTCTGTTGAATCTCTCTGAAAGATTTGTGTTGTGAATTGGGTATAGGAAGTGATTGATGAGACAGATGAAAAGCTGAAGGAGCTGAAGGAAGATTTGGGAGATGGTCCATACAATGCGGTAACGCAAGCTTTGTTGGAGATAAACGAGTATAACCCGAGTGGAAGGTATATTACATCAGAGCTATGGAACATAAAAGAAGATAGGAAGGCTACACTTGAAGAAGGTGTCACCTGTTTACTTGATCAATGGGAAAAAGCGAAACGCAAGCGCGGAATGGCCTGAAGGTTTTAAACCTATTTGATTAGTTACTTGAACAAAAAGTATGGTTCTTTTGGCCAATATTTTACGCTCATGTTCGGATTTCGATTGTTGTTTTGCAGCTGCAAGAAGACGGACAGGGAACTGAATAAAAAGCTATTGCGGTATGTAGCTGCAGAGAAATGTGTTTGGTTCGATGGAACTGTGATGGGTTCTATTTGTTTTTCTTCTTAGAATTCAGTGAAATAATGGACACAGCTTTGATGTCTTGCATGATGTTTCATTGTAACATTTGTATGAGTTTGACCTCTGTAGTTTGGACAATCGAGTAATAAAATGTAACATATCTATATATAATAGCAAACCTACTTTTAGGGGTGGAAATTGTTGTTTTTATTATCTCATTAGATTTGTTAATAATCTCAAAAGTTGCAATATTTTGATTCAATAATTGTGTTTTTTTACCTCCAGCTTTCAATGTTTGCACTATTTAGTTTTTCTATTTTTTTTTTCACATTTTTTTTGTTTTACACCTTTTTGTTTATATATATAGATTGTTTCACATCTCTAAGTTTTAAAATTTTTTGAGTATTATTTTCTTTCGATTTATTAATCAACATTGATTCACTCATCTTTGTTAAAATTTAGATTATTTTATTTATTGATTCCTTCATCTAACTTTTGTTTGGTGTCGTTTTCCATTTATACATGCATCAATCATCTCTTCCAAGTATTAATCTAGGTAATTGATTATGATTTCTAAATTTTCATAGATTTATATGTTTATAAATTATATTAAACCCACTTTTAGGGGCCAATTTAAATATAACGGATGAGATTGTTTTTATTATTTCATGTAACTATTTAGATTTGTTAATGATCTCAAAAGTTGCAATATTTTGATCCAAGAATTGTGTTTTTTCGTCGTACTCCCAGCTTTCAATGTTCGCACTTGTTAGTTTTCACACTTTTTTCTTTCACACCTTTTATATATATATATATATATATTTATGGAACACATAATTTAGCATGCAATCTATATTCATGACTCCTTAGCTTCAAATTTGTGAACTTTAGTCTAATGTCATATAGTGCTTTAACACTATATGAACTATTTAAGAATTTTATTTTATTCAGATAATATGATTATCTCTAGAAAAAGTAAATTCACTTTAAGAAATTGTCACTAAGTTTTGAAGCTTTGAACTCACTTGCCTTGATCACCAACCAATATTATTATTTATAACCAAGTTTGAGATTTTCTCTTTTTCTAATTGTCTATGTGGGATACAACTTTAGTTGCTTTTTTCTTGACGGGTAATTTTCAGTGACTTTAAATGAGTATTTGGATTTGTATAATCCTCTAAAATATTTTTTAGGGCAATAAACTTAGTTTTTCCATTCAAATGATCAAGGGGGTTACATAGTTTAAGGATTCATCCCAACCAAGACTCTGTACAACAAAATTTAAAACATTAAACAGAGAATGAGATAAAATGATAAGATACTAGCTTCCACGGAAGATCCATAACTCGGAGACAAAAGTGATAAGGCACATTGCCACAAACGAGAAGATGGTGAGTCGAAACCTCATCCACGAGCAAGTCGGGTAGATGGTGAATAGTCTTAGTTGATTGACATTTTGACATAAAAAAAGAGTATCCAAAACCTCAAATATTACTGACATTAGACATATTACTTCTTCTACAATAGATAGTATAAAGGTTAGGATTCGCGGCTGGAAAACAGGAGACCAAAGTACGGTTTCTTACATGAAGGAGGGTAGGAACCATAATGTTCTCTCCATGATGGAAGATGGCTGCGACAACAGTTTCAGCATAATTCTCTATATATTCAAATAGAGTTTTTAGTGTTTATGTGGCAAGTCCACAAATTTTCTCAGTTTATTGAAATCTACTATCACATTTTCCAAATAGATTATTGCTGATCCTTATTCTTTTTAAACAAATTGTCCAACACATTTAAATATCATCTAATATCTAGAGTTACCGAATTTTTATAAATCAATTTCTCTATTATTAAAATTTTTATGTTTCCAAAATCTTCTATGTTAATTGCACATTAGATAAGTTGTTAAAATATAAACCATTCAATTTTATATGAATTAAACATTTGCATATTCTCTTTTAACATTTTTTTAAAGTTTTTCATGTTTATGTGACAAGTTCAATTATTTTATATTTTGCTTGTTTAACTCTACTATCACATTTATCCTTATTTTCTTTTAAACCAATTATCAAACACATTCAAATATCTTCTAATAATCTAGAATTACCAAAAAAATATTATATATACTAGAAAAATCATCACTTGACCAAAAGTCCCCAAGATGCAGATCAATTAACCAACCTCAAACGAGGATCTTTAGCTACTTAATGAGATGTCCAACGTTTAATACGTTTTCTTACGATTATTTAAAACTTTCTTGTCTATCAAGAAACCTCAAAAGTCCCTAAGATGTGTACTTCGTAAGTTACCAACCATTCGCAATGAATTTGAAGATTTAGCTCGGTGCATTGGTATGAGATTCTAGCATTGTGTTATAGTGTGATCTGTGTGATCTCCATCAGTGAAAGGTTTGATCTTTTGATGTGTTCATGTTTCAATCGTTTAGAGGGTAACACGATGCTGAGATTGGAGATTAAGCATAAACAGCAAATCTTCTTTCTTGAATGTGTTTTTAGTCTATCCCTTCTTCTGTTATGCGTTTGTGTTCTCGTTGGCTCTAAATTTCTTGTTTTTAGTCTCTCCCTTTTTGTGTTCTGCGTTTTTGGTGTTCGTTGGCTCTTAAGTTCTCGTTTTTCATCTCTCCCTTTTTGTGTGTTCTGCGTTTTTACAATGTGGAGAAGAAGAAGAGTTGGGGTTTATAGCGGTTTATATTCTCTACGCACTGTTCATCGTTAAAGATACTAATGTGAGGCTTCTTCTGATACCAATCTCACTTATCTAAACTGTTTACAGGGTTTTGAGTAGATTCTGTAATGGCCTTGAGACACACTCTATCCCGCAGATCCTTGTTCAATGCTCGCTGCTACCAACCATCTTGTAGCGGCTCTTTTCTTCATCAGAGATCTTTTACCAGCTCGATGATTGTCTCTCAGCATCTCAGAAGCTCTTCTTCACATTTGTCTCTGTGTGATCCTTTTGGTGTCTATATCATCGCTCTATGTCGACTTCACATGTTCCAGGCTCAGATGAGAACGGCGATGTGAATGATGTTGCTGGAGCTACTATAGATTCGGCGGTGGTCCGGTGGAACATGTGGGTTCACAGACCACTACAGTCATCAAAGTTTCTGACACTACTATTGATTCTTTGGTCCATTTCGATGGTTCACAGACCACTACAGTCATCAAAGTTTCTGACAATAAGTGACAATGTGCATTCGTTCACAGGCTTGAACTGGTAAGAAATCCCAAAAGGCACTCTTGTTTTGGAGGTTGTGTTGGGATGACTTTCTTGTTACTGGATAAAGACGGTCTTGAAATGTTGTGTGACTTGTCTTTTTGTCATAGCCAAACTTGACCATCTGTTATTTTAAATCATCTATGTATATTGTGTTTTCATAAAATTTGTTGTGTGGTTTCAGGTGGGCATCCGTTGTTCTTACAACCCTTTTGATTCGAGGATTAAGAGTTCCGCTCATGATTCACAACGAAAAATGGAGATTAAGCCAACTGGTACTGAAACATCTTGCAACCTAAGTCTTGTGTAAAGACAGCTCAGATTCTATTTATAGCTATTAGGTAATGCATAAACCTAAATCTGTTTGTGCTACATACATATTCAGTTAGCTTTTATTATATCCTGTCACCATCATTTTATAATACTGTCTGATCCTGCAGATGCTAGCAATGGCAGAGATGAAGGATCAGGTACCACAACTCTGTTTCTTTAAAAGTACTGCAACATTACAATTCCATAAATTTTCAGACCAATTGAAATATATGTCACTGACCTGACTTCATGCATATCCGTAAGATATTGTTTACAGTAACAGAGAAAAATGTCTCTGCTCTCAGTACATAGTTCTAAAGAGGCTATAGAAGTCTAAAAGATTCATATGGATATAATAAAAGTCTTCAGATTCTGGTTGTTATGTTCCAGTGAAAGACGATAAGTTGAGCATTTTTTGGAAAGAAGTTGAGTTTGTATGGAGTGTTTCATTGCTGACACTCTCGAGCATCCTTGTGGTGCGTTTATTCATACAGTTTGACAAAGAAATATGGGAAAACAATAGTGAACAAAAAAAGCTAAAAAGTACTCTTAAGGATGTTACGATCTCTCACATCTATTATTCAGTATAAACCAAGCAGTTCATCATAATATCCTAAATACATTTTAAGATTAAACCCTAAAACTAATATCATAAAGAACAGATAGAGATTACAGTGCAATGCAGAGAAATACAGAGAATACAATAGAGATTACAGTGCAGTGCAGAGAAATACAGAGAATACAAATTAGTAGTGAGAAGCGTATTTTAGGAATTAAAAGGCTGTAGACGTGTGAGAGGCTTTATGCATATAGAGCATCAATATCAAGTTCATTGAAGAAATCAGAAGAGAAGAACTCGTCGTCGTCCAAATTGATCATCGGCATAGCTTGAGATTGAGATTGAGTCTCATCAACCTCAGAAACAAATATTTGATCAAAGTCCAGCCTTTGGTTGCTGCATCCTTCACCCACGACGTAATCGATCATCGGCATAGCCTGAGATTGAGTCGTCTCAACCTCAGAATCAATTTGATCAAAGTATTCCATCCCTCGGTTGCATCCACCCACACCTAAACCTAAACCTAAACCTAAAGAAGAAGCATCGTTGTTGTTGTTGTTCTCCTTCTCCACCACGTCGTCCACTGGTACGTGTTGATCATCTCTTTGCAACTCCTCCTTGAGATCGTGTAACATCCTCTTCATGGAATCAATCGCCTCAGCCAGTTCCTCCGCATTCTCCGACTTGGCGAGACTCTCGTCTTCCCACCAAAACCCTAGATTTTCATCATCGACATCCCGAGTCGGAGTCGGAGTCTCATCAGCGAGGAAAGCAGCGACAACGCTATCCACGGAGGAATGTCCAAAAGAGTAAAAAGAGTTGTGGGAATTAGCAGAAACAGGAGTAGTTATGATTGCGATTTGAGCGCCGGAGAGAAGACAGAGCTCCGACGCTTTGCTGAAAAGGCCCTTCCTACGTTTCGAGAATGTAACAGCTCGTGGTTCTTTCCCCTCAATCTGCTTCTCCGTGTCTATTTTCCTCTTCAAGCCCCCCATTGTTATTGATCGATGTTTGTTTTCGAGAGACGATCGAGTTACAAACCAGAGAGAGACGATCAATTTACAAACTGAGTTTAGGGTTTTCTCGTCTTTTTTGCGTGTTGCGACTGTTGTGTTGAGAAACAATGTATACTCTATAGTAGTATTTATAGAGAGAATTTATTAGCCTCAACTCTCCTTTTTCCTTTTCTTGAACGCTAAAAAAATCACCTGAACTCCTTTTCCTTTTCCTTTTTGGAAACATTAAGCGTTTAATTACTTAATTGTTTACTTTTTTAAAAAAGATAAGTAAATTAGGTTTTAGTAAAAACGTCTGTCGCACTATGCTAACCAATCGTAGTATTTGTTTGACGCTAAGCTTCTCAACGTTGGACTTTTGTTGTCACATAGAAAACTTGGTGAAACCAAATCAAACATTTCTTCTTTCTTGCATGTAAAGATAAGCATTTATATTGAATCCATGTAGCTTAAAACTTACAAGTAAAGAAATTAAAACAATCAACTATGCTATTGACTTGGGCCAATGATGATCTGATCATATTTCTTAGTCTTACAGAATCACCAAGTTGGAGACCAGCAAGAAAATCCTCGTCTTGGACCGAGATAGCAGCATCTGGGGAAACATGAGCAGGAGGTTCTGTTCCTGTGAGAGAGAGCCACACTACAGCAGGAGAAACAACATTTCCATAACCATCTTTCTTTGGTGAAACTTTCATCACACAGGGGCCGGGTTTTAAGGTACCAGTTCTCAGTTTTGGTCCTCCTAAATCCATATGAACGCGACATGGCATCTCTAGCATCTGAGAAGCTCCTCTAAACCTTTTGATGATCTCACCCCAGATGCTCGGATCTCCATGTGCACAGTTTATACGTATAATGGAAGTGCCAGCTTTAACAATATCAGTTATAAACGTTTCACTCAAAGTTGCTTCTTCACCAACAGTTACCATGATATGAGTCCTTCTTCCCTCACGAACTTTACCCAGTAATGACGCTTTGTGTGATGATACCTTCCCTTTATCATTCTTCTTAGTACTTTTGCTCTTGGGAAATGCATTATCCTAAGACTCTGTCACAGCCTTGTGGTCGTTGTATGAAGAGTTGTTCATCAACAGACTAATAGAGGCGTTAAGGCTGGAAAGAACATCCAGGTTGTTGTTGTCTAAACTTGACAGACCAAGAGATTCTAGATGGCTGTTGAGCTGCTCAATGTCCAGCGACCTCAGAGCCATATAGTGAACTAAGTTTGTTGCACATTCCAGATATTTCCTGCAACAGATGGTATTAGGAAGTTAGGCAATGGCAAAGCCAAAGCAATGCAGATGGATATGCAAGACTATACAAAATATGGTTAAAAAGTTTATAAATGTAGACCTGTCACATAAATGAATTTGAGAAGCATTCCACTTCTCTGCTACTAGTAGATGTGACCGGAGAGCATTCAGTTTATTGATAACACTAGCCACATTATTGTCCCCATTGCTTCCTGAGAGGTGTGCTTCTGACTCGAGATGAGGAAGCTCAACCTTAGACTCTGGAAAGTCAAAACTCAAGGTACATTCTGTGGAGGCATTATAACCAAAGGTAGCTTCCAATCTGCTGCAACTTCGAGCTTCGCCTTTCCCGCGGGATGAGTCAAAAGCTAAGGTTCTCGGAACACGAAATTTCATCTGGTCAAGAGATAATGAACTAGTAGTAGTCCTATGCTGGTTGTTCATGAGAGACCTGGTGGAGAAGCAAAGGATCTTGCCTCTCAACAAGTGGCTTGAATCGATTCCCACCATATCAACTAATTGGATCACCTGAGAAAAAAAACCCAAAAAGACCCTCTATGAGAAGAAACAATAACGTAACAAGACTTGCATCTTCATCTCTATATAAAAAACATAGAAGCAAACAGACCAAAAGGAAAACAGAGAAATAGAAACCCTAACAGTTTTTTCTATATCAATTAAATAGGAATTTTAAACAAAAAGGAAACGTTCTTAATACGTACCAGAAAACAATTAACACAACCCATAAGGTCCCAACAATAATGAAAAACTAGAGGAGACAAAGACATATACAGACATATGTGTACTCACATTGTTGTTAGGTAATGTGTAGGGATTTGTGAGTGAAGTAGCAGAACTCGTATACAACAAAGCCATCTGTTCTCATGAGTGAACATCTAAAAGCTACAATATATTTAATAGGTTGACACAGAATCAGACATATATACAGTAGATATTAAAATTAACCTAGGCATAACCACTGAGACAAGAAACGAAAAAAAAAAAAAAACCACACACAAATCAAGTTCGTGAACAACAAATCAAAATTCAGGAAAAACAAATCATGGATATGTGTTTATTCAGAATCATATATAAGCAAATATGTTGGAATTGGGACAATTTCTCAACAAAAATATAAAACAAAATCCGCCGAAATTCTTATATCGAGAGGACAAGAAAGAACACGAGTGCAAGAGAAAAATACCTTTAACATTTAGTTTCTCTGTCACCAATAGTCACCACAAGAGCAAACACCAAACCGGAACATATGAAATCTATTGGTGTCTCTGATGATGATCTCACGAGAAGTTATCTGTGAGATGAGCTTTGCTGCAACATGACAATCTCCACAAATCCTAAGATTCTTCGTTATTCTTATGGCGTTATTACTGTCTTCTTCCACTGTGTTCATTAGAGCAAACACAATGGCTAATTTCTCACTGTGAACAGCTAAATGCGTCTCTTTATCTTCTTCCTCTACGTCGTGAAGTGCTGATTCTGAATCAGGAACATAACCTAACTCTTTCATTTTCTTGACAAGAACATCCAGCTCTCTGTATATCTCATTGGACTGTGGGTGAGTCCTGTCGCCTACTAAGAATGTATGAATTTCTCCATTGACCTCAACATTGCTTGATCCGGGATTTTTCTTTAACCCTTTTCTCTTCATTATATCTCTGATGTTTGTCACTTCTTCCCATCTTCCAGCCTTTGCGTATATGTTAGAAAGCAATACGTAGTAACCCGATTGCTCTGGTGCTAACTGGAAAAGTTTATCAGCTGCTAGTAGACCGATGTCTGTATCAGAATGCACCCTGCAAGCTCCTAATAACGCTCCCCAAACTC
>NC_025688.1:15611391-15641510 GCF_000633955.1 Camelina sativa
ATTTCTTGTATGAATTTGTAAGCTTCTTTCACTTTCCCGGCTCGGCCAAGAAGATCCACCATACAAGCCAAATGCTCTAACCTAGGAGTGATCTTGTAATGATCTGTCATGAGTTTGAAATAACTCCGACCTTCTTCTAGTAATCCTGCGTGGCTACAAGCAGCGAGCGTTGTGACAAATGCAATTGAATCAGGGACGAGACCTGAATCTTGCATTTTCGAAAACAATGCCACTGCGTCACAGCCTCTTCCGCTGAATCCATAAGCTGAAATCATAGCTGTCCAAGACACAACATCACGTGACTTCATGTTCTCAAACACATCTCTCGCTCTGTCTAAACATCCGCATTTCGCATACATATCGATCAGTGCGTTCTCTAACAACAGATTCGGTACTAGCTTCTTCCTCTCAATGTATTCATGAATTTTCTTACCAAGAGACAGAGCAGATGTATCTCCACAAGCAGGTAGAACACTTGTGATTGAGACTGCATCAGGTTCGAACCCATCAGCCTCCATTCGGGAATACAACTCCACAGCTTCAACAGGCATCGCGTTTTTCATATACACACCGATCATCACATTCCACGAAACCAAACTCTTTTTCCCCATTTTGAAAAACATATCTTTAACATATATAACGTTTTCAGGAGTTGTATTGCTCACTGCAGCTAACAGACTAGCCATCGTGCCAGCATCATGGCTTATCTTCACAGACTCCATTTCCTTACAAACTTGCAAAGCATCATCAAATCTCTGATTTTGCGCATAACCAGCAACTAACGAGTTCCAAGAGACCACATCTCTTCTTGACATCTCATCAAGTACAAGCCTTGCTTCAGATAAAAATCCACACTTTCCATACATAGAAACTAAACCATTCCCAACAAACAAAGTCGAAGAGAGCCCAACTCTTGTAGCGGACCCATGAATCTTTTTCCCAATGACAATATTCCCAGAGCAAGAACACGCCTTTAGAACACACGGGAAAGTGTAATGATCAGGTTTAACATTACATCCACACATCTTCCCAAACACTTGAATACCTTCACGGTAAAACCCATTATTCACATAGCTTCTGATCATAACATTAATGATAATTACGTTTCTCTCAGGAATTTCCTCGAACACCTTGCGTGCTGAAGCCACATCTTTTAAAGTTGCATAAGCTCTCATAAGTTTAACACCCAAAGACGAATTGTAGCGTAAATCTTCCAGAATGATTCTTGAGTGGACTGTTCTAAGTGTTCTGAGATCTGGGTAATTGTCAAGTACCTGACCAAGCACGAAAGCTGTCTCCTGTGGTGAATCCTGATCGAGTTCCAATTTGGGTAGGGAAGAAGATACTTTTCGTGATTGAAATTTTCTGAATTTGGGAAAATGGAGAAGACGGAGATCGACATTGATGCGTTTCATGAGCTTTGAATTCGAACCTCATCACTATCAATGATAACGTTATAACAATAGTAACGTTAAGTTCGGTAACGATGTGTGTAAGCCGGTTCTAAAGGTTAAACCATCAAATATAGTTAAACCGGATCAGACCGGTCTCACATGGCCAATTGGGTTTTAACTTTTAAAATTTGATGTTTTAACAACGAAAATTTACAGTATATGACTATGAGTCGTTAAAACTTGATTTAGATAAAGTCATCTTCGAGCTTTGTAATCAGTCACAAGGTTCATAGTTTGTTAATTGTTAATTTGTTATATGTTTCATTTTATATTGTTTTACTTTAAGATATACATGGTCTTTTAATTTAAATCTAAGACTTTTGTTGCCTAGATAGAATTATTGTCTCTCTTCTTGGTACTTATTGAAATCAAAGATTCAATCAATCATTAACAACTATTTTTAATAATTTTATTTAACTAGTTTTACTTTTTCTAGAGATATCAAATGTTCTATGCAAAAAAAAAACCAAAAAAATCTTTTGAATATCACGGATAAGGTTAAACCCCAAAACTCGTGCTTATTATAAAGATTTAAAGAAGAATCTTGATATTTAATTTTCTATATAATATTCAAAATTATTTTCTATGAAGTTTTGCTGGAAACCAACTTACTTGTTTTGATCACGAACCGGTTGGTGTTGTTATTTATAGGCAAGTTTGGGAACATATACCGATGATTTAGATAAAGTCATCTTCAATTATGCATAGTCGTGAATCAGCGTTTATACTACATCATCTTCAGCATAACCAGCTTTCACCACCTCGTCCACTATAAGACTGATAGTATGTAACACTAAAAATATATGTATATATTGTCAAAAACAAAACATATGTATATTTAAAAGATGGTCGTAACAGAAGAGAACAAACTTTCTTTTGCATAAAATTAAATATCTTTCTTTTTATATCTCAAAATTTTCAATGCTTTTATGCGTTGAATTCAAGCACACACTTGATTTTTATACGCTTTGATCTTTGTGGAACTGCAAATACTAATGTCCTATGGTGAGATACAAAGGTGAAAACATTTTTGCAAGGTGTCTATATTTAACGACATATGAGTAACAGGATACCTGCTTATAATACATGACAGTGATATTTATATATGCGTTATAACTGAGTACTTTCACAAGACATGAAGATGATATTTATGAGTTATAATAGAGAGTACTTTATAATGCATGATAGTAATATGAACGGATTCATCAGATAGAGAGAAATTAGCATTTTTATATCTATATTGATTTGCCTCTTCACATGACTGTGATCAAAACCCAGTGTATTAATGATAGAAACTTGCGAAACGTTAGCAATCTGCGATAGAAAGAGATACCACTAAGACTATAAAACGTCAATTACAAAGAACGCAAGTGATCAAAATAATTGAGTGATGTTGGTGTCATAGTCATTATAACCAAAATTGGAATTTCGTTATAGAGGTATAGGCAGCCAGGACTAAATATAAAATATTAAACGCTATGATAGAAGATGCTTTTAGTATAATAATATATCTAACATAATTTTCTAAACACATAAAACAATTAACAAAGTGTATGCATAATTCCTTCCAGTCACATTGAAAGTAGAAATGTAAACATCGGAACCAAAAAATAGTCTGGACTGTTGATACAACGCCTTGGAAGTCGGAACGGTAAAAGGATTTTGTCTTTGGTTTGCATGATCGACAACTATCTTCTACATGAAATACGTAACGTAAATCCTAAATCGGAAGATAGCGAGAACAACAATGAGAGATACTGAAATTAAAAAGGAAAGAAAAATACTTTTTGTAGAAATTGGTTGGAATTTGGTGGGTAGCTTTGTGGCGCTACAAGCTTCATATCCAACGATGGGTTGGTTAGATGAACGATTCAGTTGTGAATTAACCGAGTGTTAATATGGAGGTTTTGCTTGGAATGTTTTATGGCAAGATTGGGGGTGTCGAGCGACTCCAACATTTTGTTGTGTGCTTGGTCGTGGAAGAACAGCTGGAGTTAGTTTTTGTCGAAGGAAGATCGTTGGAGGTGATACCGAGGGCGTTCGTGTCGACCAAGGTGTTGATCGACACATCCGTTTCTTTTCCTATCCCCCGCCCCGGCATAGCGCTTCGCTTCCGGTTCAAATCGTTCATTTGAAAAAAATTGAAACCCTTTTTATTATATATTGTTAAATTAATTAGTTCAACTAAAAACCCGAATTAATCTCGTAGTATACCGTAGAACTATATTTGTTTAACACAATCTTAACTAAATCAGTTTAATCCGACATACATTATATTGGTATTGTTAAACATATTAAAACAAAAATTTAACATGTACTAAAGTATCAGATTAATGATATTATTATTTTTTAGTATTATTGGTTCAAACTCGTCCTGTCATATATATAACTTGTCATGCAATATAACTCATCTATGTTATTAAAATATTTCATATTTATTACTATTCATAATTTTAAAATTTCTATTAAGTTTAAATATATCAGCTATATATTTTAAACTTCTTAAAAAATTAAATTTACTATATAAGGTAAATTTACCGTATATGTATGTTCAACATATACATTTTATATCAATTGAGTATAATACATGTCCGTTTTGAAAAAAAAATCAAATCAAAATATATGCAGAAAAAGATACACTTCTATTAACTTTATATATTATATGATGATTCATAACAATTTAAAATTAAAATCAATCAAAATTATATGAGAATAAAGAAATTTAAATCTGGATTAAATCCTCTACATATTTATATTAATTGTTGAATGTTATATATATCTATATATAGATATTTAAAATATTTTAGTTGTGTTTAGTTATAAGGATAGTGGAGAGAATCAACTCAAGTTGTTTGGATATAAATGTAAGCATTGACAATCATTGTAAATAAGTAAAAAATGAGGATTTATTTACTAAAGTTGCTGCAAAAATTACTAGTATAGAATCTATAGGTAGATTATATTGTGTTGCATGGCTTACCTAATTAAATATAACATTTTCAGCATTTAAAATTTGTAAAATTTCCTAAAAGAAATGAAACGAATAGCCCTGGGCTTTCGGATATCGGGTTGGTTTCGGGTCGGGTAATTCGGATTTTGGATAATTTGGGTATTGATTCTAATATCCATACGAATTATTAGGCATAATTGTTCCGATGTTGGGTTGGTTTCGGATCGGGTAATTCGGATTTCGGGTAATTTGGATATTGATTCTAATATCCATACGGACAATTTATAAAATTCGGATCGGATTTCGGGTCGGGTTTTCATGTATCAGATACTGTTTTCGGATATTGCGAACCTGATTATTATTTTCATATCCGATAAATCCGAAATTTTGGGGGAAAAAAGCCAATAACATCTTAAAATGTCTAAAACCATGTCGATAACATCTTAAAAAAATTGAAAACCATGCCAATAAGGTAATAACATCCTAAAAAGGTAAATCACCATCCAAAATAACAAAGCCAAGTAGAAAGATAAAACCAAAGTAAATCACCATCCTAAAATTTGAAACCAAAGTAGAGCACCATCCAAAAGAACAAAAGATAAGCAGAAAGATAAAAGATGATCTTGCATTAACGACCTCCAATGCAAGCCATCAACAACGACCTCCTCAAGCTTCTTCTTAGTCCCATACTACAACTTCTTCATGTCCCTAACACAACAAAGAAACAAATTCTTAGTTAAAAATCAGTTTAAGCATCGGCTTTTCATTTAACTTCTTCATGTCCCTAACATAAATCAAACATCAAATGATAATCGGGTACCTTACATTCGAGTGATGTGTTTATGCAAGTCTTCTAGTTTAAGTCTTGACATTCAAACTCTGAAAAGAAAGAGAAATAGTAAGTGATAAAGTGTTATCCATTTAAACTAGTAAGAATGAATTAAGTCGGTTTGGCCATACCTTTTTCAAGTTTATCAAGCAGTTCAATGTCGGCAAGCAATTGTGTATTCATAACAACTGCTTTCTCACCTAAGTGATTCTTATTCTTCATCCACTGTTGCGTGCATATCAAAACTTCTACCATGTAATGCGTTAAACAACTTCTGTGTGGCTATATGACCCTCCCACAAGTACTAAATGCACTTTCAGATGCAACTGATGACACCTGCATTGCAAGAACATCCCTAGCTATTTCTGACAAAACAGGATAACTACCACTATTGAGCCTCCACCAAGACAATACGTCCCACTCTGATCCAACAATAGTTCTAGGATTTTCAACTTTTTCCTTCAAGTATACATCCAACTCATCCCTACCATCATCAACCCCAATCTCATCAACCAACTCCTTATACGCAAAGTCCATTCTCTCATACCCCATACTATCAGACATTAAATCAGTGGACTCACCTTGGCTAAGAGAAGTTGATGTCTGAGTAGAAGACTGTGATGATTGACCACTTGGTACTTTCTGGAGATGATTGCTATACTCTTTAAACAAAGATGTCAAAAAGGTTGTGATTGATTCACTCATCTCCTTAGAATCAGTTGTGTCTTTCCCATAAAGCTTGTCAAAGCACATCTTAGCAAATTGCATTTTTTTGCGTGGATCGAACACACTTGCAACAATCAGAAAAACATTGATGTTTCTCATTCCATCCCAGTACTTATCAAACTTCAGCAACATAGCATCCGCTTTTGATTTCAAGTCACTATCAATACTATTGCTTAGTGACATCAAATTCCTCTCTATAGTCACTATCTCTCCATAACACTAATAAGAAGCAACTGAAGTTGAAGCAGACACAACCAAAGTATAATTGTAGAAAATGATTAGAAATCTAACTAACCTTTCTACGACATTCCAATCAGCTCTTGTAGGAGGCCCAATCTTTTTTTTCCCATTCTCAACCTCATTGAAGTAGTCATTGTACATCTTGTCTTCTGCCTCCATTCTATCAAATGCCACTCTAAAATCAATAGCTCTTGACAACATTAAGTATGTAGAATTCCACCTTGTTTTGATGTCCAAGGGTAAACTCCCTCTAGTCATCTTCCCTGACACAAATTTTTGTTCAAATGAATCACATCTTGAAGTAGAAGACCTCACATACTGAACTGCATTGCGTATGGCTGTCACATTTTGACTCAATTCATGCAACCCGTCCCTAACAATCAAATTGAGTATGTGAGCACAACACCTCATATGCATACACTCTCCATTTAAAACAAATGCCTCACTATTCCTTAAGCTGAATGCCTCCTGAAATTTTTTCAAAGCAGAAGTATTTGTAGTTGCATTGTCAACTGTCACAGTTAAAATCTTCTCTATACCCCACTCAGCCAAACAGTCAAGAAGAACTCGTGATATTGTTGCTCCTTTGTGATCTGTGATATACTTAAACCCAATAGTGAGCTTCCTCAATCGCCAAGAAACATCAATGAAGTGTGCAGTTATTACTATGTAACTAGCACCTGTAGCTTTAGCAACCCATATGTCAATTGTCAACGAGACTCTTGGCTTACTAGCAACAATCCAAGTTTTCAGAGATGCTTTCATCTCTACATACATTCTAACAATGTCCTTTGTAGCTGTTCTTCTGGAATGTGGTTTCTAGAGGTTGACTTTGTTGCAGAAATGTTTCCAACCGATGCTTTCAATGAAAGCAAGTGGCAACTCTGACAGCACAGTCATCTCATTCGAAGCCTCCCTGAAAACTTCTTCTGTAACTTTTCCACTCTGAAGTTGTCCCTGATAGTTAATCACAGTCTGTGATTGTTTCTGTCTCCATGCTTGAAAATGCTTGCAGCTCTCCATATGAGCCTTCAAGTGAGAAGTCCCTGATTTTGAATCACAACCGTAAGACTTGTGGCAGTAATTGCACTTACATCTCTTAACATTGTCATCAAATCTCGTGAAATGTCCCCAGACAGTAGATCTTGTACTCGGTTTTCTCTTTGGTTGGTCCGGTTGTGAAGTAACTCCACCATCTGCTCGAACATCTTTCCTTTTGTTTCCACTCTCAGGTATCAAATTTGGGTCATCTTTCTCCTTGTCAATTAGGCATGGACATAAAATCCGAACTCGATTACCCAACCCGGAACCCTACCCGAAAAACCGGGTTTGGGTTGAGTTCGGATATAGCTATAAAACCCTATTGGGTTCTATTTTTTAGAACCTGTGGGTTCGGGTTAGGGTTGGGTAATACCCGATACCCGTTCGGGTACCCATCGGACCCGAGGAACATAACACTCGACATATGAAGCATTTAGGGTTATTAGTATCTACCTTTTGTTTTGTAATTTGTTTGTTGATTCAGTTTCCTAAAATCTCTCGAGGTTTGATTTCATATATATTCATCATCTAAGATTCTAAATTCCAAAGAAAAACCTGGAAACCCTTCCTGCTGCTAACTTTGTGGAGACCTTATCAACGTCGTCGAAGGAGATAAACTCATCACCGTCAGCCTTGTCGCAAAATCATTCAGAGGTATGACTTCTGATTTTTTAGGGTTCTTCTTTCTCTCAATTCTGTGATTCTTTTTTGATTCAAACGACAAACAAAATTAGATTTTTGAATTGATTTTTCTTAAATTTGATTGCTAATTGCTTTTTGTTAAACGATTTCTGCTAATTAGATTGTTAAATTGATTTTTGTCTCTAGATTGTTACTAGATTTGATTGTCATACTAAATAGAATGTTTACTTTAATGTCTCTAGATTGTTACTAGATTTGTTACTAATTTTGTCATCTTCTTGTGTTGTTAGTTGTTACTGGTTTTGTAATTTTCTTAATCTACTGATTAACGATTCTAAAGATTAATTGGTTTGTTTCTGTTTTTAAAATGCAGATGGCGTCTTCTTCTGAGCCAAATCCTCCCGATGATAATGTTGAAGTTGAACTAAGTGGATCCGATTCTGAATCCGATGTTGATGTTCAAACTCCTGGTTCTGAAAATAAGAGGAAGAGGAAAGAGAGAGTTAGTGACGATGGAGGAGGTAATAGTTCTGGTAAGAAGATTAAGACAAGATCATGGGTTTGGGATCACTTCACCAAGATGGGACCAAAACAGGACAAATGCCAATGCCATACTGTGGGAGAAACTTGGCTTGTGAGACTAAAAATGGCACTTCTACAATGAAGAAGCATCTGGAATTGTTCTGCAAACAATACAAGGTATGGAAAGATGCTAACGGTAATAATCCAACTCAAACTGTTTTTATTTCTGATGGTGCTGGTGGTAGTCTTAGGGCGGTTAAAGTTTCAGAAGCAATATTTAGAGAGGCTACCAATGAGTTGATGGTACTTGCAGAGCTACCCTTATCATTCGTAGAGTGCTTGGGTTGGAGACATTTCTGCTCCAAGGCTCAAATGTATAAACCTCATTCTAGGAGGACAGCATCAAGAGATATTATGGAGATTTATGTCAATAAGAAAGCAGCTATGAAGAAGATTCTTGGGCAGAACCGACAAAGTTTGTCATTGACTACGGACATATGGGTTTCAACAACTACTGGAGCGAGTTATATGGTAATAACTGCTCATTTTGTGGATGCTATGTGGAAGTTAAGGAAGATGGTCATAGGATTCAAGAATGTTGATAATCATAAGGGTGAAACAATATGTAATGTTCTCCTTAAGTGTCTAGCCGAGTGGGATATACAGAGAGTGTTCTGCATCACAGTAGATAATGTTACAGCAAATATTTCTGCTATGACTAAATTTAAGAAAGCTATGAAGAACATTGGAGATGATGCATTGATATTGAAAGGTAAGTTTATGCATTTGAGGTGTGCTATGCACATATTGAATTTGGTTGTGAAATAAGGTTTACAAGAGGTTGACAGTAGTGTGGCTGGAATTCGAAATGGTATTCAGTATGTGAGAGCTACAACAAACAGACTCAAATCATTTGATTTGCGACTTGAGGCAGTGAAGATTAAAAGGGGAAGTGTACCTTTGGATGTGAGAAAAAGATGGAACTCGACTTACCTCATGTTAGATCAAGCTTTGAAGTTTAGATTAGCATTTGAGAGGATGGAGGCTGAAGATAAAATGTATAACGATTACTTTCTAGAAAAGGTGGATGGAACAAAAAGGATTGGACCACCTATGCCATCTGATTTTGATGAAGTTGAGAGGTTGGTTTCTACTCTTGTCATATTTTAGAAATCCACATTGGTTCTTTCTGCTTCAAATACGGTTGCCTCTCATAAACTCTACAATGAGATAGTTTATGTTACTAAGAACATGACTGAGTTAACCACGAGTACAGATCCTGAAGACGCTTTGAAAAAGAAAGCTTTGTCTATGTTTAACAAAGTTGGCAAAGTATTGGGATCCATTTGGAGAACAAGTTGAAATGAATAGGCTGGTGATAGTAGCAAGTGTTTTTGATCCTAGAAAAAAAACGAAAGTTGCTCAGCTCTGTTTTGATGCTTTGTATGGGAAAGGCAGTATGGAGTCTGCACATCTTTTAGATGATTTGAATAATATCTTGAAGGACGTGTATGATGAGTACAATAGAAACAGTTTACTAAACAAGACTGGTTCATCTTCTCAGTCACATGGATCATCTTCCTAGTCGCAGTCCCGAGAGCAAGTTGCACCGGATTTTTGTCAGAAAGCATGTATTGTTGACATGGAAAACTTATTTGATGAGATGGTGATGGAAAAGGTAATTTACAGCTCCTCTAATGAGTTGGAAATTTACTTGAAAGATAATATGGAGAAACCAAGTATTCTTAAAGGTACAGAATACGATTTGTTATCTTGGTGGAAGGTCAACAGTGGGAAGTATCCGATTTTGTCTCTAATTGCTAAGGACATACTTGCAATGCAAGTGTCTTTAGTAGCCTCTGAATCTGCTTTTAGCACTAGTGGTAGAATTTTAGAACCTTATAGGAGCTATTTAACACACAATATGATAGAAGTGTTGATCTGCACCGAGCAATGGCTAAAAGCTGAAATTCATACCAATGAAAAAGGAGTCCCCACAGTAGAACATTTGCTTTCGGAAGTTGAGCATGATGATGAACTTATGAGAGGTAAGTTTTCTTTTTACTGTTTAACTGTTTCTACAATTTTGAATATGATTTTGATTGTTCTTACGGTTTACATTTGTTTTTTATAGAGTATGAACCTGAAGTCAAGCATTTGGACAGCTAATCTTGAGAATGAGTCACTCGGATGATCTTTATAGTTTGAATGGTTAGTTTAAGTATATACTATATAGTCTCTACTCTTTGTATTTGTCATTATTCTCATTGTTGTTATTGATATTTGTTTCATTTTGTTTCAGGAAATTTCAAATCAAAGACATCAATCACCAAGTTTCTACTTTCTATCTTCTATTTCTATGTTGCACTTTCACATCAGACTTATATTTTTATTTTGAATCTTCTCTAGACTCTTCTTTGCTTTCACTCTTTCAGCAACTTAAATTTGTTATCACTTATCATTTTTCTATCTCTTTCAGTTTTTGGATGTTAAATTTGGAGTTATATTATATGTTTTCATTATTTATGTGATTTTGGATGGTAAACTGCAGATTTTGGATTGAAAACTGCAGATTTTGGATTGAAAACTGCAGATTTTTTTCATGTATTTCAGGTGTAGTTCGGGTTTCGGTTTGGGTTTTGGTTGATTTTGGGTATACTTTACCCGAACCGAACCCAAAAATAGTAAAATACCCAATGGGTTCTATTTTCCATTAACCATTTACCCAAACCTGAATGGGTAATACCCGAACCCGAACGGGTTACCCGAATGCTCAGGGCTATTGTCAATGTTGTCTGGAAATGGTGAGGAATCCATCTAATAAGAAAAAGAATACAAGTTAATAAACTAAAATTTTGTTTCTATCTAAACTTGAAAAATAACCTTATACGGATCATAAGTTTTGTTTCTATCTAGAGAAGAGAATTATAATACTCAGAATCGGGATCAAGCAAACCATTAGCTAATCTAATTTAGGAGTAAAAAATCAAGCAAATTAAAACACTAATTCAAGCAACTAAAATACAAATTTAACTACCAACTTGAATTCGTCTCAAGCAAGAAGAAGAATCATAGAATAACTAAGGAATAATATGAATCATAGACATACTCGAGATCGATTTCTTGATGCCTCTGATGGAGAAAACTGGGCGACGAGAATGGTATTAGGGATTCTAGATTGAAAGTTTAGGGTTTTACCTTTATATGTAGAGAATCGCGAGAGATAAGGGAAGAAAATCATAGATACCGCCATACCGGTGTATGGATCGCAAGAGATAAGGGAAGTGGAGGTCGATGTATCTTGGAGGATCGAGAGAGATAAGGCAAGTGTTCGGATGTGTTCGGATGTTCTTCGGACATCGGTTATTATCTGATCTAGTCCGATGTCAGACGGATTAATAAATCAATAGCCATTCGGTTATTATCTTCGGTTCGGTGCATATCCGTATCCGAGTTTTTCGGATCAAATACGGTTCGGGTACGGATATGATGCCAGGCCTAGGTCTAGAAACGAACATGAAAACGCATATCGTACATGAAATTTGTAACAACAGAATATGGCAGAACTTATGGGCCAATATTAATTTAGCCCATAAAGGCCCAATAATACTCCGAACTGTTCATTTTTCTGGTTTCGAAGAATCTCCCCGTCCGACTGACTCCTCTCTGTCTCCTCCTCCGGGTTGCTGCTCTCCATCTCTCTTGACAACTCCTTGAAGAATCCTCAATCCATAGAAATGGCGACTTCGCTAGCTCGAATCTCTAGAAGAAGCGTCACATCAGCTCTGTCTTCGAATCTGATCCGGCGTAACTTCGCCGCCGAAGCGGTTGCGGTGGCGACGACAGAAACGCCTAAACCGACATCGGAGGTGACGCCGTCGCTGGATCGGGTGAAATGGGACTACAGAGGCCAAAGACAGATCATTCCTCTGGGACAGTGGCTACCGAAGGTCGCCGTCGATGCTTACGTGGCACCTAACGTTGTGTTGGCTGGTCAGGTCACAGTCTGGGACGGCTCGTCTGTGTGGAACGGTGCCGTTTTGAGAGGAGATCTCAACAAGATCACCGTTGGATTCTGCTCAAATGTCCAGGAACGGTGTGTTGTTCATGCTGCGTGGTCGTCCCCAACAGGTTCGTGTTCTCTCTCTCTCTCTTTTGAATCTCTGTATGATTTCGTTGTAGCTTGTTATGTATCTGTTCTATCAGATTTTGAGCTCTGTGTATCTTAATTTTTGTTGTTACTGCCTGCTAAAGTATTGGGGATTTAGTGCTATTGGAATTTAGGGTTCTCAGCTTCTTCGCCCATTTAGATTATTGAAGTTGTGTAATTGAGCATATTGGTTTTGCACAAATAGTGTGTTCCGAGTGAGGATGTTCTTAGATCAAGAATCCTGAATGATAAATTGTTTAGTGAAGTTACTGTTTAGAGCATTTTGCGTTTAACCAGACTAGGATGCATAGAATTGTGTAGTCTTTAGCTGATTAATTAGTGATACAGGAAACAAGAAACTCGTTGAAGGCTTGTACTTGATCTTGAGAGTTAGTCTATTCAGCATTTGAGTACCGTGAGCACTATAGATGACCATCTTGTGTAGTAGGAAGTTTCTTAGAGCTCTTTATAAAGTTCTGGATCAATGTCACAGTAAGGTTTTATAACTTGACAAAAGAGATTCTCCAAGATACTTTGTGATAGAACCGGGAATCTAAGCTGCATTAAGCCTTATGAGTGTAGCATCTTGTAGTCTTGCCAATGTTTGATTCCAAGCCAAGTTTTAAGTACAAAAACATCCTTGTTTGATTAGGCTCTAGTGTGAACTTTGGCATACTCCGAGTTACCTTTGAGGTGTACAACTAGTACTTCATTACTTGAATCACCATCCTTTCTATTCTAGTCAATAGCTCTGTACTGTCAAACAGCCTTCTGCAGTTTCTGCACAAACATCTTGAAGGGTAGAACATCTCTTTGTGCTGGTAGATAAAACATCTGATCTTAGGAGTTACTTTTCTACTTTGGTATTTTCAGGATTGCCAGCAATGACATTGATCGATAGGTACGTGACAGTTGGTGCATACAGTCTTTTAAGATCATGCACTATCGAACCCGAATGCATCATCGGGCAACACTCAATCCTAATGGAAGGTTCGCTGGTCGAGACACGATCAATCCTAGAAGCTGGTTCTGTTGTGCCACCTGGCAGAAGAATCCCATCTGGTGAACTTTGGGGAGGTAATCCAGCAAGGTTTATTCGAACTCTCACCAATGAAGAAACATTAGAAATCCCGAAGCTTGCTGTTGCCATTAACCACCTAAGTGGAGATTACTTCTCTGAGTTCTTGCCTTACTCAACTGTCTATCTTGAGGTTGAGAAGTTCAAGAAATCCCTTGGGATTGCCGTATAGAAAGCTTTCGTTTTCCAGGTTTCTGGCTACTTCCCTCATTAAGAAAGCTTTTTTTTTTTTTGAATTTGATCGGGATAAGTAACCTGCGGAACAACAACAAAAGCAAAGCTGTGTTTGAAATGTTGTCTTTCTCTTTCTGTTTTGTTGTTAAATTCATATCCTTGTGTTCGGACGTTCTAGAAAGATGATAATGGTGAAAACTGAAAAGTGAAATACTCCACTTTGTCTTCTCCCACTATCGGGAAAAGTAGTGTTATGATATTTTAGTTGGTAGCTTACGATTTGCTAAGATAATATAAAGAAACAATTTTAAACATAAATAAAAACTGAATAGTGTTTTTGGTGGCTGAAACGTAAGCTTTTCTAACTTTCCTGAGCTAAATTGCCTCTTTTTCAGTTTACGTTACATTTTAATACTTTATGATTCATAAAGCTTTTTGCTGACTTGCGACGTTTTGGATCGAAATTATTAATTTTAAAATGTTAACTGTGTTGCTGTAGCCGAAATGCTTAATCACTGAAAACATTACAGAAACTGATGAGTGACACAACTAAACAGCACCAAATTATTCATTAGAGCAACACCAACGCAACTACTTGTCTCCTCCCTTAAAAAACCCTGAAAATTTATGCATGGCTTCAAGAGCTTTCTCACAAGTAGGTTTCACCAAATGAAAAACATGGTCTTCTCCTTCANAATCCTAATGGAAGGTTCGCTGGTCGAGACACGATCAATCCTAGAAGCTGGTTCTGTTGTGCCACCTGGCAGAAGAATCCCATCTGGTGAACTTTGGGGAGGTAATCCAGCAAGGTTTATTCGAACTCTCACCAATGAAGAAACATTAGAAATCCCGAAGCTTGCTGTTGCCATTAACCACCTAAGTGGAGATTACTTCTCTGAGTTCTTGCCTTACTCAACTGTCTATCTTGAGGTTGAGAAGTTCAAGAAATCCCTTGGGATTGCCGTATAGAAAGCTTTCGTTTTCCAGGTTTCTGGCTACTTCCCTCATTAAGAAAGCTTTTTTTTTTTTTGAATTTGATCGGGATAAGTAACCTGCGGAACAACAACAAAAGCAAAGCTGTGTTTGAAATGTTGTCTTTCTCTTTCTGTTTTGTTGTTAAATTCATATCCTTGTGTTCGGACGTTCTAGAAAGATGATAATGGTGAAAACTGAAAAGTGAAATACTCCACTTTGTCTTCTCCCACTATCGGGAAAAGTAGTGTTATGATATTTTAGTTGGTAGCTTACGATTTGCTAAGATAATATAAAGAAACAATTTTAAACATAAATAAAAACTGAATAGTGTTTTTGGTGGCTGAAACGTAAGCTTTTCTAACTTTCCTGAGCTAAATTGCCTCTTTTTCAGTTTACGTTACATTTTAATACTTTATGATTCATAAAGCTTTTTGCTGACTTGCGACGTTTTGGATCGAAATTATTAATTTTAAAATGTTAACTGTGTTGCTGTAGCCGAAATGCTTAATCACTGAAAACATTACAGAAACTGATGAGTGACACAACTAAACAGCACCAAATTATTCATTAGAGCAACACCAACGCTACTACTTGTCTCCTCCCTTAAAAAACCCTGAAAATTTATACATGGCTTCAAGAGCTTTCTCACAAGTAGGTTTCACCAAATGAAAAACATGGTCTTCTCCTTCACTCTCCACTACCTCAACCTCTCCTTTCCAACCACTCTTCTCAAGCTTGGCCGCGTAACCCCAACCTTGCCTCACCAACGCGTCTTTCTCAGCAACCATCACCAAAACCTTACCACAACCTAACCCGGACAAATCCACCGACTCTGACTTCACCACGTTGAGCAACGGATCATCTGATCCATCTTTGCTATTGGGACTAGCCATCATCCAAAACGACTCCACCTTCATCCTCAACGTTTCATCCTTGACGTCCTTCTCGTCGATTGGTGTTTTTGACCAGAAGTAAGGATGGACCAAGATGATTCCGGAGATACCCGTATCTTCNTGAAATACTCCACTTTGTCTTCTCCCACTATCGGGAAAAGTAGTGTTATGATATTTTAGTTGGTAGCTTACGATTTGCTAAGATAATATAAAGAAACAATTTTAAACATAAATAAAAACTGAATAGTGTTTTTGGTGGCTGAAACGTAAGCTTTTCTAACTTTCCTGAGCTAAATTGCCTCTTTTTCAGTTTACGTTACATTTTAATACTTTATGATTCATAAAGCTTTTTGCTGACTTGCGACGTTTTGGATCGAAATTATTAATTTTAAAATGTTAACTGTGTTGCTGTAGCCGAAATGCTTAATCACTGAAAACATTACAGAAACTGATGAGTGACACAACTAAACAGCACCAAATTATTCATTAGAGCAACACCAACGCAACTACTTGTCTCCTCCCTTAAAAAACCCTGAAAATTTATACATGGCTTCAAGAGCTTTCTCACAAGTAGGTTTCACCAAATGAAAAACATGGTCTTCTCCTTCACTCTCCACTACCTCAACCTCTCCTTTCCAACCACTCTTCTCAAGCTTGGCCGCGTAACCCCAACCTTGCCTTACCAACGCGTCTTTCTCAGCAACCATCACCAAAACCTTACCACAACCTAACCCGGACAAATCCACCGACTCTGACTTCACCACGTTGAGCAACGGATCATCTGATCCATCTTTGCTATTCGGACTAGCCATCATCCAAAACGACTCCACCTTCATCCTCAACGTTTCATCCTTGACGTCCTTCTCGTCGATTGGTGTTTTTGACCAGAAGTAAGGATGGACCAAGATGATTCCGGAGATACCCGTATCTTCCAAGTCAGGACTGAGTTTCTCTTTCGCAGCTCTCATCGCCATGTGATGCACGATGTTCGCTCCGGCGCTGTCTCCGGAGAGGACCACTTTGCTGAAATCAGCGTGTTTGTTTAACCAATCTTCCTGACCAGATCCGGCGATATGGGTGAATACCCATTTCAGAGCTGTCCAAGAATCATCAAACGGAACCGAAATCGGATGCTCCGGTGCACGCCGGTAATCAACAGAGACGGCTATACAGTCCGAGGCAGAGACAGCCGCCGTGAGGAAATTGTGGTATGTCGGGGAGAAAGCTGTCTCGATGATGAACCCTCCACCGTGGATGTAGACGAGGAGAGGGAGTTTCTCATCGGCGGCCAGGGCTTTCTCCGGGAGGTAAATGCGGACGGAGAGGTTGGTGTCTGGAGAATGAACGACGTCTTTGGAGACGACACCGTTTTGTGGGTCGGAAGAGGGTGGGACGGTGGTTTCGCCCATGAGTCTCTCGATGCGGCCACTCTTGTAGATTTTGAGCACCGGAGAGAAGTCGACGGCGATCTCAGAATCCATGATGGGTTTGGTCGGTGAGATATGATAAGATTGAAGCTTGAGAGTGTTTTGATTGGTGTGTGTGAGAGATTTATATTGAGTATGGTGGAAACTTTAACTCTCTCTAGCTATTGGAGTTTTTAGTGGTATGGTTGAGACACGTGAGTTGTGTCATTGTTACACGGAATATATATTTACTACACACCATTCAAACTTCAAAGCACACATGTAAAGTTGTTGACTAGGTGAAACATGTTATTCAAAGGGTGCACTTTTTTATCCTTTTTTGTCTATATATTCCTTAAAAACATTCATTTTGGTTTCGGATTTTTCAGTTTATATTAAAAACAAAAAACATGTAAATGTTTGTTTTGTATATTTAAACTGAAAGGCAAAAGCACTAATTTTAGTGACTGTTGGTCTACCATTTTTTCGACATAATTTTTTTGCTATCAAGCTTGTGAATTATTGGTTTGACAATCTGTTATCTCACATATATCAAGAAAGAAGAAGAAGAAGATATATGTATTTGTATTTGTATTTTCTAAACGACATACATTTTCAGCATTTTCTTGGCGGAGCACTAAAGAAAACTAGCAATCGTTTTGTTTATGAAAACTTTAACCGATAAATGAATTAAATTTTCAACCGTTCATTTTTTCATGTTATTTTAAAGAATTTGATAAATACCAATATATGGCTTTAATATAAGCAGCGATTTTTTTAATCAACTAGGGTGGTAATAAAGACGAAGAAGTCTCTCAAACAAGAAAAGCGTTGCAAATTATATGTGAGTATGAAAAGGTATGTCAATCTATCTGACCTTACATGTGGTTTATAGAAACCTTAAATGCGGGTTTTGGAGTTAACTTATCCTGGTTGTGTTTGTTTCCTAGATAAAACGTGTTAGAGTTGTTCTGGATGGAGAAAGTGTGTTCAAAAGGCTCAATGAAGCAATGGGTAATGTTCATAAGACTGCTACTTCCAGTGATGTGGAGGTAAAATTGGTTCCTACTCTGTTAATGTCTCTGTTCTGTTTGTAAACTCATTGTGCATCGGTTTCTTGAACCAATCAGGGTCTGAAAACTGCATTGGCTACTGCGAACAAAGATGAAGAAGACTCCGAGGGAAGGACAGGACTGCATTTGGCTTGCTCGTATGGCAAGGTACGTCAAATCTATCTCCCCTTGCATGTGGTGTTTAACCCAACTTACATTGGTTGAGTCTGTTTCTAGGTGAAATGTGCTAAAGTTCTTCTGGAAGCTGGAGCAAATCTCAACGCGGTTGACAAAAACAAGAACACACCGTTGCACTATGCTGGTAACTGTGGGAGGAAAAAGTGTGTAAGCCTTCTCCTAAAGAAGGGTTCTGCAGAGTAAGTTTGCGACAAAAACAAAACTCTGTTTTTAACGACTTAAATGGTTTCTGTATATATGACTCGGTGATTGATGTGACTACTTTTGTTTGTAGAACTCTGCAAAACAAGGATGGCAAAAATCCCATTGATTTGGCTAAGCTTAACTATCAGCTTGACGTTGTGAACCTCCTTGAGAAGGACGCATGACTTTACCTTTGAGAGCTTTAGTGCATAGTGTTTAGGGTTTTAAAACATTTATACCTTTGGGACTTTTGACATTGATTTAAGAAAAGACAAAAAAAAGAGATAGAGAAAGTGGTCTTAATGATTTGATATCATATACATTGGTGGCTAAAAAAACACTTCCTCTCACAGTTGGTATATGCGTTTATCTTTGGAACTATTTACGCCTTGGTTTCCTTCGTGTCGGTGAACGAGAAATGACGCCAAATACAAGCCTAGAAGCAGAAGAATCCCATAAAAATCCAATCTCGTCATTGCTCCTCAAGTTTCTCCTTCGGATAAAATCTCCCGCCCAGCCATCCGTTAGAGCATAGTTTCTACTTCTTCCCAGACGCAGGCGCAGCTTATGCATTGTTCTCAAGTCATAGTCATATACGTCAAAAATGATTCCTGAATCACTTACTATCCTTTTGAATTCTGCTACAGGCATATGTCTTCGAATGTGCTCATCAACGGAGCTTTCCTGCAGAATAAGGCTGTTGTTATAAGGGTTAATATTGTTCTTAATCAGTTTCCTCCTGATGGTCCATTGAGGTGCGTCGTTGACAGTAGGTGCAGGGATCGTTTGAGGTCCGTCGTTGACAGTAGGTGCAGGGATCATTTGAGGAGGTGCGTCGTTGACAGTAGATGCAGGGATCGTTTGAGGGGCGTCATTGACAGTAGGTGCAGGGATCATTTGAGGTGCGTCGTTGACAGTAGGTGTAGGGATCATCACAATCTTTTCTCTCTCTGTTTTTGCCTTCATCATGGATTCAATGCTTCCAAACGAACCAAAAGCAATGTTACTTTTGTTTTTGAAAAGGCAAGTAGTGTCTATGCCAGATCCTTCACCTAAAGCGATAAAAAGAACATACAATTATTGACAGGCACAAGTACCACAAGAACAAGGGAATGGGAATAAATTAGCCTTTACTTACCTAGAATTCCTAAACCCTCAAGGTTATCGTAAGGACGCTGTGAATCTTCTTCGGTAGAGTCTGCAAAAAATGCAGGTAAATCTATACCATCTATGGAGATGCTAGGTATCATCTCAGGCTCATTAGAAATAACGTTGAAACCTTCGACAATCAAGTAAGACTGGTTACTGTTGTTCTTGACATCTCTTGAGGTAGGCTTCATCTGCGTCGGGTTAGGATCTTGTTTTGAACCAATGTTCCCTGAAGAATCAACGGAACATGCAATTGCAACACACAAGAAGTAAAAGAAGGTACTCAGAGAAAAATATAGGGGTTCTGCGTAATGTCGTATACGTAGTTTGTGATGAAAGAACGTTAACCTTCGAACAAGGAACGAGAAGGACTCAACATGTTTGTAGTGTTGTTGATAAGGATGTTATCACCTTCGTAGTCATTTGGGTTATCCAAGTACGATTCATATCGCTTCAAGACTTCTTCATCTGTGTTGATCGGAGAAACAAACGGCTTATGTGTTTTTTGGCTCATACTCATCGGACTCTTTTTCTCTGTTTCCTTGGATCGCAAGAAAGAGGAATCTTCTAGGCTATCTCGTCGTTCCTGAATCGTACTGTTAAGAAAAGAACTCTCCTTTTATTAACTGTGAATGAATGAAAGAATGATACAGATCATAACAGAATGTAACAGAGTAACTAAGAGAAACTCTAGGCGCAGCTAGATCATATTCCTCTCCAACAAAGACACATAAGTCTCGTATTCTCACAACAAACAACATGACTTCTCTCTTTTACAAACAAGGTTTATATAACATTTTCCTCTTGATCGCACGTGTCTCCCTCCAAGTCCGCACGTGCTACTCTGTTATTCCTTCTTGTGTATACTTGTAGAGGCCTATCAATACCCCCTCCACCCCTTCAAAACGAAGCTTGTCCTCAAGCGATAAATCAGGATATTGTTTCCTTAGCTCCTTGAATACCTCCCATGAATTCTCCTGTTCTGGTAAACCCTTCCAACGAACCAATGCTTCTAGCACACCATTAGTATTGTAACGTGTTTCTAAAACTTCTTATGGCTCGAGAATCATCTCCTCATTCCCATTGAACAGATCAGGAAGAGGGATAACTTGATGGCAATCACCCAGTACCTTTTTAATTTGTGAAATGTGAAAAAATGGATGAATCTTCGAACCCTCTGGCAGCTTTAAACGATACGCTGCTTTCCCGATCCTTTCCATAATTTCATATGGACCAAAGTATTTAGCTGCTAACTTCTGATATGCTCTTTTAGCTACTGACTGCTGCATGTACGGTCTCAATTTCAGAAAAACCCAAGTTCCAACTTCATACTCCACGTCTCTGCGATGCTTGTCAGCATTATTTTTTATCAGTTGCTGAGCATGTGTTAGGTGTCTCTTTATCTGCGACAACATTAGATCTCGTTCCTTCATCATTCGTTCTAACTCCACAACCTTTGTTGAATGCTCCTCAAAACGTATAATGGCTGGTGGATCTCTCCCGTACATGACACGAAAAGGAGATGTCTTCAGGGATGTGTGATACGACGAATTGTACCAAAGTTCTGCCCAGGACAAGAACTGATACCAAGTCTTAGGGTGTGCAGATGCCAAACACCTGAGATAAGTTTCTAAGCTCCGATTCAGGACCTCCGTCTGTCCATCGGTTTGAGGGTGAAATGCAGTGCTATACTTGAGTTTAGTGCCAAATAGTTTGAAACACTCCTTCCAAAAGGCTCTTAAGAAGGTATTGCATGTGTCTGAAACTATTGAAGCTGGGTAACCGTGAAGTTTAACCACCTCCTTGACAAACAGCTTAGCTACATCTGCTGCTTGGAATGGATGTTTCAAACCCAGAAAATGGCTGTATTTACTCAGTCTATCCACCATCACTAAGATAACATTCTTACACTGTGAAGTTGGTAATCCTTCTATAAAATCCATTGTAATGTCCTCCCAAACCATTTGTGGAACTGGTAACGGTTGTAGCAAACCAGCAGGTGAGAGGGTGGAGTACTTGTGTCTCTGACATACTTCACATTCGGATACAAACCTCTGAACATCGGCGAATAGACCTTCCCAATGAAAGGATTGTTGTATCCTTTTAGCTGTTTTCAATACTCCTGGATGTCCACCAATAACACTGTTGTGATACTCTTCTAATATCAACTGAACAGAACTTCAGTTCTTCGGAATTACCAGTCTATTTTTGAACCATAACCTGCCTTCTCTCGCCATATACTTCTTATTCCCGTTCTTATCAGCCAAACACTCTTGAACCTCCCTCTGTATCTTCTCATCCTTCTCAATATCTTCGTATATGTCTTGAAGTTGTAATGATGTGGGAATTGTCAAAGCCATCAATAGATGTGAGGAAAGTGCTCCATGGGGTTGTGTCATCCTTGATAACCCATCTGCTGCTTTATTCTCAACTCCCGGTTTATATAAGATCTCGAAATCATAGTTCAGCAACTTCACAAGCCATTTTTGATAATCCATCGTCAGTTCTCTCTGTTCAAGCAGAAATTTTAAGCTCTTCTGATCCGTATGTACCACAAAATGTCTCCCAAACAAATAATGTTTCCATTTTTGAATGGATAGAACAATCGCCATTAGCTCCATCTCATAGACTGGTTTAAGTTGCTCCTTTGCAGTTAACCCATGGCTAAATACGCAATTGGTTTTCTGTTTTGCATTAAAACTGCTCCGAGACCAAAACCAGATGTGTCTGCTTCTACAACAAAAGTATCTTCGAAGTTTGGCAATGCAAGTACTGGGGCAGTGGACATAGCTACCTTCAATCTATCAAACGCTGCTTGTGCTTCTGGATTCCATTCGAACTTGTCCTTCCGTAATAGATCAGTAAGAGGTTTTGCTTGTATGCCATAGCCTCATATAAAACGTCTGTAATAACCTGTTAGGCCCAAGAATCCCCTTAACTCCTTAACTGAATTTGGTGTGATCCATCTTGACATGGCCTGTGTTTTAACAGGGTTTGTTGACACACCTTCACGTGAAATAATGTGTCCCAAGTATTCGATCTGACTCTGACCAAAAGCACATTTCTTCTTATTCGCGAACAGTATGTTTTCTTCAAGAATCCTCAAAACTGATATCAAGTGTTGTTGGTGTTCTTCGAAGGAAGTGCTGTATACCAAAATATCATAAAAAAATACCAACACAAACTTCCTCAAATATGGTCTGAAGATTTCATTCATTAAGGACTGAAACGTAGTAGGTGCATTCGTTAAACCGAACGGCATCACTAAGACTTCATACTGCCCATCGTGAGTTCTGAAAGCCGTTTTTTCTATGTCTTGCTCTTTCATCCTTATTTGGTGGTAACCAGCTCGAAGGTCCAGTTTAGAGAAAACCATGGATCCATTTAGCTCATCCAAGAGTTGATCTATCATGGGAATGGGGAACTTATCTGCTTTCGTCACTCTGTTTAAAGCTCGATAGTCAATGCAAAACTTCCAACTGTTGTCCTTCTTTTTAACTAACAGAACTGGACTTGAGAATGGGCTGTGGCTAGGTCTGATTATTCCAGAATCCAACATCTCTTTGACCATCTTCTCCATGATCTCCTTCTGAGCGTGTGGGTATCTATACGGTCTTACACTGATGGTGTTATGTCCTGGAAGTAGTGTAATTGAATGCTTTCTTCCTCTAAGTGGAGGTAATCCTGAAGGTATTTCAAAGACTTTGACAAATTTGTTTAACACTTCTTCAATCCTTGTATCGAGCAATGTATTGTCTTGTTGGTTTAACTGTTGACTGCATAATTCAACAATGACTTTAGAGACATTTTAGAGATGAGTAGATCAGACTCTCCTCTTATAGACACCAACTGCCCATTGTGAATGAAAGACATCTCATTCTTATCCCAATTCACTCTACAATCACCCAATGTCCTCAACCAATACACTCCGAGAATGACATCGATTTGCCCTAACTCCAACACAATAAAATCGGAAGTGAATTCCAAGTTTTGGACAGAGAATGTCACCTTCTCACAAACACCAATTCCATTCACCAATATGCATGTTCCCAAAGTGACATTCAGGTTCGGGTCCTCTCTACATTTAAGTTTAAGCTTTTTTGCAGCCGCTGGTGAGATGTAGTTATGTGTTGCTCCACTATCCAACATTATTACAATGCTCTCCTTGCCCATTTTCCCACTCACTTTAGTTGTTGTAGGACCAGAAATCCCTCTAAATGAATGAAAAGATATAGCCATGCATTCACCAATTTGATCCATACATGCCCCTTCTTCTCTGTTCTCGTCTAATACTTCTACTTCAAACCCATTGAATACCGTCATGATTCTTAACTCCTTGTTTGGACATTTATGTTCTTTTGACCATGGAGCATCACATCAAAAACAAATTCCTTTTCTTCTCTTCTCGTCTAATTATGCGTTTGTATTGTGCTTTCTAGGCCTTTGCTCCACTTTGTGCGTTGGCTTATCATTGTTTTGTGCAGAATCTGTGAAAATAGACTTCATCTTCCATGAATTTGAGTTATATTGAGAGTTCCCTCTGTAATCTTGATTACATGAATCTATATTCTCCTTATTAGCTAACAACAGCTCCTTCTTAACCACTCTCCTCATAATACTTGACTCCATAGCCCTCGCTTCTGCTACCATTTCTGGAAGATTACGTGGCTTCTGCATATGCACCAGTTCTTGCATTTCTTGTGTCAACCCATTAAGAAATATTCCTTCTAACTTCTGTTCATCAAGGCCTGTCACTTGTGATGATAAGTCCTCAAATCTCTGTATATAATCTGCTATCGATCCTGTTTGTTTTATACAGAAAAGACTTTGGCTTGGACCTCTTATCTTCAAATTCCCAAAACGCAACATCAAAGCTGATTTAAACTGAGTCCAGCTGACGAACTGCTTTGTATTCACCACCCAATTGTACCAACCCAGGGCTTCACCACTCAAGCTTACTGAAACCAGAGCTAGCTTTTCTTCATCGTTATAACCTCCTAGTCGAAAAAATCTTTCAACACGAGCAATCCACCCATATACAGCCGCTCCATCAAAGACCGCCATTTCTACGTTCTTTATCAAGTTTTCCCGTAAACCTGGCCTAATGTTGCTACGGCATGGTTCCAAAGGCGAGATACGTACCTGATTTTGATTATCTGGAAGTCGCGATGGTCCTGAATTGCTTGAGCACCCAACTTCGCGAACTGTGTCGATTCCGGGTAAAGAACTCAACACAAGATCCAGTTTCCTTCCAAGATCTTCCAATTTCTGATCGCGAATCCTCAATTCGTTCCCTAGAGTCTCAATTCTTGATCCCATTTGTGAACCCAACGTTTCGATTCGATCCTTCATCTTGCTTCCAGAGTTTCGCATCTCCCCCAATTGATCGTAGACGTCCGCCAAGGAAGCTTCATTTTACTCTTCCTCTGATAGTTCTCGCACCGGTGATAATCCCAAAACCATCTTCGCTTCTTGAATCTTCAATCTCTCCACCAAATTCCGATTTTAACAAAATGGATTCCTTTGCGTTTGCTTCGATCGCAGATCACGAGCGCACCATTTGTTAAGAAAAGAACTTTCCTTTTATTAACTGTGAATGAATGAAAGAATGATACAGATCGTAACAGAATGTAACAGAGTAACTAAGAGAAACTCTAGGCGCAGCTAGATCATATTCCTCTCCAACGAAGACACATAAGTCTCGTATTCTCACAACAAACAACATAACTTCTCTCTTTTACAAACAAGGTTTATATAACATTTTCCTCTTGATCGCACGTGTCTCCCTCCAAGTCCGCACGTGCTACTCTGTTCTTCCTTCTTGTGTATACTTGTAGAGGCCTATCACGTACTCGCTCGATTCTTCTCCCTCGGTGCTAAAGGATTGTTGGAGAGAGAGACATCTGTTTCCTTGGGTTGCAAGAAAGAAGAGTTTTGAGTGGGTCAATATACTCTTTCGTTCTCTTCTTCGTCGGAGAGAGTTTTCGATAAAACGATTTTAGAGAGAGAAAGATTTGGATTAGTGAAACCACGAGTGACGAGAGCCGTTAATTATATACGGACGAATAATTAATTATCTAATTTTTAATTGCAGTGGCTTCAATTTAGACAAAAATAATACTAATCAATCATCTTCTAAAATTGTGTTATCTTTAGATAATTGATATTGGAATTTAGGGTTTTCATCTTCTTCGTCCATTTTGATTATTTAAGTAGTGTAAGTAAGCTTATTCAGATAGTGTGTTTCGAGTGAAGCTGTCTTAGATCAGGAATCCTCAATGATAATTGTTTAGTGAAGTTATTCTTCAGAGCATTTTGCGTTTAACTAGACTAGGATGCATAGAAATATAGAATGGTGTAGTCTTTAGCTGATTAGTGATATAGGAAACAAGAAACTCGTTGAAGGCTTGTGCTTGATCTTGAGAGATACAGATAGATTATTCAGGAGTTGGGTACGGTATATAACACTACAAATGACCGTCTCGTGTATTATGAAGTTTCTTAAACACGTTGTTTATATGTATTTAAGGGTCTATTTTTTTAAATTTTCCCACAGACCTAGAAAATGTTTGAGCCGGCCATGCACTTAAGTATACTCTGCCATATGTGATTAGTGCTAGTGGAACTGAAGTTGCTGAAGTTGCCACTTCGAATTTTGAGGATTTAGGTGATGTTTAAGTTTATGGGTTTCTTGATGAGGCTAGTTTGGTGAATAAGGTTTGCATTAATAAACGTATCTATATGCACACTGTTGATTTGGTTATGTAAAATTTGGAATCTCACAATGAAAATACTTTGAGCGTCCACGTGAGGTACTCCTGTGGTGGAGAATGATAAAAGATGGTATTGTCACGCCTCTGTTGGTTAATCTGTGCTACAAACCCGACTTAGAGCTTCCACCTTGCTTAAAAGCACACATGTAAGTTGTTGACTAGGTGAGACATGTTATTCAAAGGGTGCACCATATTGATCCTTTTTTGTCTTTTTTTTTCCTTCTTTTATATTTGAACATTCATTTTGGTTCCAAAATTTTAAGTTTATAGTACAAAAAAAAAATGTTAGTAAATATATGTTTTGTATATTTAAACTATAAGTACTAATTTTAGTGGATATTGATATTGGTCTACATATTTTGTTTGGTTTGGCTGTACTTGTACCATTAAGTATGGTACCACTACCATTTAATTATTCAACATATTTTTTTTTTAATCAAGCATGTGTATTTTTTATTCAATAAAATGCCTGAACTAATATAAATTGAGCAATACTTGATGTCAGGAAATATTGTGAACTTAATGAAATTGATTGTAATGCAAATATGGCTAAGAGATTACAAATGAACGTTTAGCAAACTAAATTTAGTGGTTAATGTCTTGAAAGAGGGTTAGTCTATAATTGTGTTCATGTTCTAGGACGGTTCTTAACAGTTGAATTTTTTATTTCATTTTTTTTTTTTGAATAACTAAGAGGTTCTGGACCGAAGCCCGTACATCCCCTCAGACCCGAGACTATAGCATGTTATATGGTCTTGTTTCATTTTCTCATTAGTCATTGATCTCTGAAATACTTTATGGCCAATGCTTTTAATCGTATAAGTTAGTTGTCTATTTCTTTGTATTTAATTACAATTCTAGAAACAAACATTCATATGTTTTAGCTATTTACAAGTCTGGCAAATCTTTATTTTACCATTGGTCCTTGTAGGTTCGACCTCATATATATTGTCTTCACGACAAAGTGTATCGAGTAATTACTCGAGCAAGGATCCCCCAGCTATAATGCGCTTTGAAGAGCAGTCTACGTACTAAGATTTATAAGTTGGAAGATATGTTCAAAGACAGGGACAAAATGTTGGCAAAAATCAAGGATCATTTGATCCATGCTCAATAGTTGATTAAACAATTCGTATGCAAAAGAGGTTGTCAGAAGTTGCCAGCTAAATATTATGTGCTGTATGAAGTGACAGAGAGAATTGGTAACGCAGCTTAAAGACTCAAATTACCATAATTAAGGGTCCATGATCCATGCAGTACTTCATGTCTCTCAGCTCAAGAAGGTTTTAGGTGATCATCATCAAGTGATTCCATTACCGGAGTTGTTTAATGAGGCAGAGGAATTGATATTGAACTAGAAGAGGTGCTGGAGACACACTTACAATGAAAAAGGGGTGTTAGAAACCCTAGTACATTGGAAAGGGTTTCCTAATCATGAGAATACATGGGAGATAGTCAAGGAGTGGCAGAGACAATTTCCAGCACTAGCGCTTGAGGACAAGTTTCAATTTGAAGGGGGGGGGATATTGATAAGCATCACGTTGTGAAACAAGAAAGAAAGATAGAGGTAGAGAGCAACACGTGTTGAGGAGAGTAACGATACATGGGAATAAAAAATTAATTGTATATAAATTACTGTAAACAATTAGTCTTCTTTACGCATTGTATTGTGAGTTGAGAGGGAAGAGTGATGTTCTAGAGCTCTTCATATCATACAATGTATCGATTCATTATGATAGTGAAGAAAGTACTTCTTCTTCTTTCGTATAAGTATTCTATCAGATTTTGAGCTTTGAGTATCCAAGTTATGCTAAAGCATTGGGGATTTTGTGATATTGTAATTTAGGGTTTTCATCTTCTTCATCCTTATTATATAGTGTGTTTTGAGTGAAGATGCTCTTAGACATGTACGGATCTACTTGGAAGGGTACTAGGGCATATGCCCTACACAGATTATATAAATGTGATGCTAATGGAACTGAAGTTGCCACTTTGAATCTTGAGGATTTAGGTGATGTTTAAGTTTATGGGTTTCTTGATGAGGCTAGTTTGGTGGATAAGGTTTGCATTAATAAACATATTTATATGCTTATTGTTGATTTGGTTCTGGAAACTTTGGAATCTGACAATGAAGATACTTTGAGCATCCACCGTGAGGTACTCGTGTGGTGGAGAATGATAAAAGATGGTATTGTCATGCCTCTGTTGGTTAATCTGTGCTACAAAACCGACTTAGAACTTCCACCTTGCTTAATTCGTCTACCTCGAGAGATAAAACACAAGATACTAGCCTCGCTTCCTGGTGTGGACATTGCGACATTGGCCTATGTTACTCCTGAATTAAGAGACATGGCTTCAGATAATGACTTGTGGAAGCAAAAATGCTTGGAAGAGTGTAAACATCTTGTGACATAAGGCAATAGTGTGGTTAAATTGAAGGATAGGTTTGTTACTTATTGGAGTCAAAAGGGAAATTTCTCCTTGATAAGAGCGAGGGCACTTAAAGGTACTTTTCAGGGAGCATGAGTTCATCTGGTAAGCTTTACATTTGTTTCCAAATCTTGCAAATAGGCAATTTTGATACTAGGAAGGTGCAAAGAGCATTTTCAACTTAGTATATTTTTCTGCTTCTTCTTTTAGTACTCAAGAATGCGATTGTTTGTAATCAGATTTTGCAAAGAAAGTATACGAAAATTGATGAGTTGCTGAAGTTAACATGGAATTGGCATTTAGCCTTTGATTTTTCTCAACCAAAGAGAAACATAATTAAAACATTTAGGAAAATGATTCAAATAGGATGAAGTGAAATTGAATAAATGCATAGTTACATAGTATATATAATGTTTGTTTAAAATTTTATGAAATACAATAATTTTTAATGTTTATATAATATAATATGTTTAAAAATTCAAGCAAAATAAATTAATCATAAATGGTGAAATGATTAATTAATAACCAACTCTTATTTAGGATGTTTCAGAGGCAGCTCTTATTGATAACGTGTCATATAATGGTTGGGTGAAAGTTTTAATAATATTGTTTTGTTATTTTTCTTCCTCATCTCTCTCTCTTTCGCGAATCTCTCCAGTAGAGATTTGTCTCAAAATCGGAATGACAATCGGCGAGTTGTTCTTTGAAAACGTTGAGTCTCCTTCACCAAATCAAAGCGTTGAGTCTCATTCACCAAATCGAAGTGTTGAGTCTCCTTCACCAAATCGAAGTGTTGAGTCTCCTCCATTTCTCTTGTGTCCTCCTCTCAAGTCAGTCAGGTTCGTCTCGATTCATAGTCTCCTAGTTACTCTTGATTATTCATGTGAATCCCTTGTAATAGTTTGTGCAATCAAGCCAAGTTTCTATTGACTCGGGTCATTGCGAGAATGGAAAGGAGAGTTCTCTTTAGCTAGCTTGAGAATTATGCTGTTCGAGGTTTAACTTAAACTAGATGATCTATCTGTGGTACTAGTCAAGATTGTTCTGACTTCTCAGCTTTTAATTTATTCCAAAAAGTTGAAGTAGCTGCCTACAGTTTAATGATTGTTGAATTGAAATTTGTAAACTGCAACTAATCTAAAATTTGTTCTTGAAGAGTGATCTTCTCAGTTTTGTGTCCTTTTTATGAATCAGTTTTGTGTCTTTTGTGTCATGAATGTGTTTTTTTTTTTTTTTTTTTCGGGGTTATGAATT
>NC_025688.1:15641912-15671214 GCF_000633955.1 Camelina sativa
TCATGAATTTTTTTTTTTTTTTTTTTTTTCGGTGTTATGAATTAGTTTTTATTCGTGAATTGATCTTGATTTTTTTTTTGTGAGTTTTCTTGGGGACTAGTGGGGTTTGCCAAGACGCTATTGTTAAGTTTTTAGGGGACTTGAGAGTCTCTGGGACAGAACTGCTAAGCCAATAATAACTTGCCATGGTTACAACTACAATGCGCGATAATCTAGATTCAAGATGTTTTTGTTATCTTTGGAAACTAGGTGGTTTGCCAAAGTATTAAAAAAGGATGGAGTCTTTGACTCATTGTGGTGGTGGTGGCCTCCATCGAGAGCCATGAGAGGATTCAGTGGTGATGAGGGAGAGAGGGGGATGAGTTTGGCATGAGAGGAAAAGAGAGAGACGTGTGTTGATGCACGTATACATGTATACATGTACGCATCTCCTTTTACGTGGAGATAATGGAAACTCTAGCCGTTGTTGGCGAGAGAAAGGGCTGCCATATTTCTCTAAATGTCATCGCTAGTGTGTTTCTCTATCATCAAATTGCCTGGATCTGGGAGAAGAAAATAAACGTGAAATAACGAGTATGATTGTGTTTTGTAGATGCAAAGTATGGGCTAGTTGGACATGTCCTATATTTGTGGAAGTTTTTGTAAGGAATGGTTTATGCAGGTTGTCTCGTCGGAATTATTGGATTCCTGTGAAAATGTTTTCCGTGTATCCTCTGAGAGAATTGAGAATCCGGGTACGGTCGTTTCAGTTTGGTATTAGAGCCAAACCTAGACGTAGGCCTGGATATAAAATCCGAATCCAAAAATCCGAACCGTATCCGAACTGAAATAACTAGATTAAAACCAAACCGATATTAAGGAAATAACCGATCGGTTTCATAATTTTGGATATCGGATATTATCCGATCCGAACCGATGTCCAATAGATATCCGAATATAACTGAACATATAAGAAATAGTTTGACATTTCGATAGATATGTCTCATATGTTTTATGTATTTGTATGGTTTTATGAGAACCTTGTCATTTACTTAATTTCTATCTTTTTGTTTTGTTTTAATACTCCATTAGTATAGTTATTTGGGTACAATAAGATTAAAATGTATTCGAATAAAACATTGTTCAATAACTTTTGGTTTAATTTTGGTTATCGACAATCATATCCGAACCGATCCGAAATCCGAATTATCCGAACTGAAACCGATCCGAATTATATAAATATCCGAATTGATGTTAAAGTCAATATCCAAAAAATCCGAAATCCAAAAAATCTGAACCGAATCCGATCCAATATCCGAACGCCCAGGCCTACCTAGACGTGTGTGGAGTTGAATGGGCACACACCATCGGGGTGACAGTCTTGGTTTGCAACAGGGGCATTGTGATCTGTTAGTGGGGGTGAATTGTAACAACCCGGTTTCGGGGACATGCAGGGAGATTTAAAATAATTTATTTGGCCACCTATGTCACAAAAATGCACTTATCTTTTTGGTCAAGAGTATTGAGAGAACTACCGAATTAAGCGTGCTTTTTCTGGAGTAGTTTCAGGATAGGTGACCTTTCGGGAAGTGATTGTCGGAAATATGCGAGTGAAGACAAAACACAAGAAAATATCATTTAATATTTATAGGGATGATAATCAAGTCTTTAAAACCTCCCATACGGAACGAACCGACTGTTAGATATAGGTGGGCTCACGGACCTAGTAAAAGGACATGGATCCCACTAAGCGAGGTGGACCCATGGACCGGGAGTGGACATGGGACCCCCTAATAGATGGCGGTCGAGGTGTTACAAGTTTTGAAATGAATCATGAATCAATGTATAAGAACTTTGATTTAATGTTTCTTGTCTGCATTGATTTGGTTGTTGATGTTTAACTTTGTGGTACTTCTTTGTTTTCATTGATGTATAGGATTCTACTCTAAAGCTGTTTGACGGCTGTTCATCTAGTTGCAAATGCAGAGGTGAGTGTACCAACAAGCCGTTCCAACAAAGACATATTAAGAAGATGAAGTTAGTTCAGGTTTGTATATAGCAAATTGGCTCATACAAAAATTTGCACTTTGGGGCTAGTTGAATAAGTTGTTTCTTGTAGACAGAAATGTGGATATGGGATTGCAACAGATGAAGATATATCATCGAATATGTGGGGAAGGTGATGTTATATCATTGTTGCTCATGTTTACTTGTTTTGATGTTTTGATGTTTATTCAAATGAATCTTGTTTTGAATGAATGTGTTTATTAACACTTATAAATATTGTTTTTACAAAATAATTTTTTTTTGTTTTCAGTTTCTTATTTCGTTTTGTTATATTGGAGTGGAGATGCCAAGTGTATTACTCGTGGCAGCAATGACAAATTGTATGTTTTTTATAGCTCCTTGTCTTTTCTTTTTTGGATCAGTAAAGAGTGATTGAAGAGAGGATTTATGGATTTTTGGTCACTCTTTGCAGGCAAGACCCACCTGTATCAAGTGGTGAAGGAAATGGTGGACAAGATGGCTTACGAAGTATGTCTCATGGTTTCAGTTTGTCCTCATTTTTGTAATCTCCTCTTCTTGTGAACATATTGTTTCATGGATTTTTTGGTCACTCTTTCAGTTTTTATTCTTAAGAACCCAATTATAGTTTGTAGTTTGTACCTTGGAGGTGGATAATTTTAATTAATCTTAGAGAAGTTCTTATTTTGAAAAAGTACAAAATTTGTTATTAAAATATTGATAAAAACCTTAAATAACATATACTAGCATTGGAGGTGGTCCCAAAGCTGCTATTAGTCCCCCTTGATAAACCCTGAGAATTTATGCATGGCTTCAAGAGCATTCTCACAAGTAGGTTTCATCAAATGAAAAACATGATTCTCTCCTTCGCTCTCCACCAGCTCAACCTCTCCTTTCCAACCGCTCTTCTCAAGCTTGGCCGCGTAACCCCAACCTTGCCTCGCCAACGTGTCTTTCTCAGCCACCATCACCAAAACCTTTCCGCAACCCAAGCCGGACAAATCCACCGACTCTGACTGCACCACGTTGAACAACGGATCATCTGATCCATCTTTGCTATTGGGACTAGCCACCATCCAAAACGACTCCACCTTCATCCTCAACGTTTCATCCTTGATCTCCTTGTCGTCGATTGGTGTCTTTGACCAGAAGTAAGGATGGACCAAGATGATTCCAGATATTCCTGTATCCTTCAAACCAGGACTGAGTTTCTCTTTCGCAGCTCTCATCGCCATGTGATGCACAATGTTCGCTCCGGCGCTGTCTCCAGAGAGGATCACTTTGCTGAAATCAGCGTGTTTGTTTAACCAATCCTCCTGACCAGATCCGGCGATATGGGTGAATACCCATTTCAGAGCTGTCCAAGAATCATCGAACGGGACTGAAATCGGATGCTCCGGTGCACGCCGGTAATCAACAGAGACCGCTACACAGTTCGAGGCAGAGACAGCCGCCGTGAGGAAATTGTGGTAAGTCGGGGAGAAAGCGGTTTCGATGATGAACCCTCCGCCGTGGAAGTAGACGAGGAGAGGGAGTTTCTCACCGGCGGCAGCGGCTTTCTCCGGGAGGTAAATGCGGACGGAGAGGTTGTTGTCGGGAGAATAAACGACGTCCTTGGAAATGACACCGTTTTGTGGGTCGGAAGAAGGTGGGACGGTGGTTTCACCCATGATTCGCTCGATGCGGCCACTCTTGTAGACTTTGAGCACCGGAGAGAAGTCGACGGCGATCTCGGGATCCATCATTGGTTCGTCGGTGAAAAACGTTAACATTGTAGCTTTGAGAGTGTGTGAGAGATTTTTATTGAATATGTGCGTGTGTGAGAGATTTTTATTGAATATGCACGTGAGTTGTGTCGTTGTATACGCGGAAGATATGTTTACCATACAGGAGGCATATATACACCATAATTTCCTAATAATAGCGGAGGCAAATAGTCTATTTTTATGGTAAGTCAGGGAAAACGCGGAGGAAATTGTGTCGTTCTTCCTTCCTTTTTTATCCATTTTTGTCTATTTTTCCCTTCATATATATTTCAACATTCCATTTTGGTTCCGGATTTTTAAGTGTATACATATTTTGTTTGGTTTGGTTGTACTTGTAGTCTTGTACCATTAAGTATGGTAGTGGCATTTATTCGACATATTTTTTTTTGTTATCAAGCTTGTGTATTATTTAGCTGACAATGCGTTATCTCATATTTATCAAAAAGAAGAACAAGATACAGTAAAACCTCTATAAATTAATACTTTATAAATTAATAATCACTATAAATTAATAAATTTTGCTGGTCCCAAGTCGGACCAGTGTAAAAATTAACAATATTCGATAAGATAATAAGATAATAATTTTTTTTAAATCTCAATGTAAAATATGGTCCCAATAATATCATAAATTAATAATCATGTAAATTTTTATATATATATATATATATATACTGATATAATAGTGTATGTTTCTCCTAAAACTCATTTCTATAGAACATTTGTAATGTTGTATTTTCAAACTATAATGATATCTCTAAAATATTTTATAACATGTCATACAAATAATTAAATTTTAAAGTTTTAATTTTTAGATATACATCATTTACAAGTTGATAATTAGACAGATTATTAAAATATGAGAATTAATATTATTATTATTCATAAATTTGAATTTATGTATGTCATGTGTATAAGTCAATTTGTTTATAGTATTTGTAATTTATTGTCAATAATGCTTTATAAATATTACAAGTTCAATTCCTAAACCATAAAATTTATAACATCCGAAAGTTTAATCTTATTTTGCTATAATTGTTCCAATTCATAATTTAAAAAAATAATCAACAATTAAAAATATATCTATAAATTAATAATTATTAATTTACAGTGTAAATTAATAATTATTAATTTATAGATAAATTAATATCACTATAAATTAATAAAATGTCTTGGTCCCAACATTATTAATTTATAGAGGTTTTACTGTATATGTAGTTTTATTGTCTATACTACATACAATTTCTTGGCTGGGCACTAAAGAAAACAGTCAACCGTTTTGTTTCATGAAAACTTTAACCGATAAATAAATTTAATTTTCAACCTTCACTTTTTCATGTTTTCTTGAAGAATTTTTTATATACCAAAATATGGCTTTAATTACACAAGTAGCGCACACTATTGACTGGGGAGAAATTTGGTCTGTTTCAAAAAGAGGAAAAGAAGCCCTCCTCTTCGTCCAATAGAGCAGTTCCAAGTTGATCAGAGAGCCAAGAACTCGTCCCAAGATGTAAAAGTGAAAAGGATCCAGCAGATGATGATGTTATCACTGAGCCACCTCTAGAGGGCACAACAATTCTTGAGAGAACGGCACGATTGGTTGCCAAATATGGCTTGGAGATGGAGGAGAAGCTCATGACCTATAAGAGGAGCAATCTAATTTTCAACTTCTTGAGGAGCTCAGACCGTTATCATGCTTTTTACCAGAAGAGACTTAATGCATACCATTCAATGACTGAAGATGATATCCTACAACTTGATGCTCCTCCGCTGTAGCTGATTGTAAGGGTTCTCCATCCAGGGATCCGCTTCGAGAATCTCACTTTCCATGCATACCTCCTGAAGGGCTCACTCTTAAGGAACTTGCTCTCGTTAAACTCACATCGCAGTTTGTTATGCGATATGGGATGCATTTTTATGATGATTTGATGGAGAGAGTCTCTATGAACCCTCAGTATGAATTTTTGGAGAAAAGTGATCGCAAGTTCCGTTATTTCACTGAGCTTGTTGTTGCCTATTCGTACGTGTTAAAGCATTCCCAAAGGTTGAGCAAGAAAGGTGCTTGTAGGAAGGCCATCCTTGAGGGTTTTTTCCAACATGTTGGATTGGATAAGCAAGACGACGGAGTGGGGCTATGGCTATGAGTGATGATTTGCATTCTGATATGTATATATTTTACACTCTTTCATCATGCATTTGTTATTCATTTTATTCTCTTAACTCATTGTTTTGCATTGTTTTCAGTCTCTTTTATACACTTTGCATGTTTAGGTAGTTCTTGCATCATCCTTGCATACATTGTGCATCTTGGAGTATTTCAGGTATCTATGAAACGTCGGAAACACACCAGTGGAACCACCAGTCGAGCCACCAGTTGAACCACCAGTCGAGCCACCAGTTGAACCACCAGTCAAGCAACCAGTCGAGCCACCAGTTGAACCACCAGTCGAGCCACCAGTTGAACCACCACTCGAGCCACAAGTTGAACAACCAGTCGAGCCACCAGTTGAACCACCAGTCGAGCCACCATTTGAGGCACCAGTCGAGCCACGATGAGATTGCATTCCACTCGACACGCACTGACTTGATCACACATGTCAGGAAGGAAGGCGCTCAGTCTCACACGCTTCAGCAGATTTCCAAACCGACTATTTACCTTGTCGTTTTATGTTTTAGGGCTTTCCATGTTGAACTATATATACATTTTGTTAAGTCTTTGCCCAAGATATCTTTTATCTCGTTTTTGTTTTTCCTTAAGGTTTATCTAGCTACCTAAAACGTTTTGAGAATTTGTATCCAGATATCTTTTAATTCATTGAGTTTTTGCATTTGATTTCTTCTACAAACTTGTTCATCTCATGTTTGTCTACCTTACTATGCTTAATTCAATGTTTTCCGAGTTTGTATCCTTGATGATGATTTCTGGATCTGAGTAGTGTGACAATTCTTGAGGATGGGATAGAATAGGTGGAGGATCTCAGTATGTTGGGTGTTTAAGCTTAGACTCGTATGATTCCATTATGGACTAGAGTTTGAAACACTAGTTTCTCTCTGATCAATTGGAACTAGGTCTTAGACATTTCTGCACCCAAAAGGTGTTTGATGAAATGTCTGACCAACTAGTGCCAAAGACTTACATTCCTAGCCTAAGAGATTAGTTGTCTAGGATGTTTGTTGACATGAATGAACTTGTTTGTCATGCCTACTTGATCATGTTTCTCTAGCGAGAGCTAGGTTTGGAAGTGGTTGAGTCTGAGTAGCTTCTGTCAAGGGATTGGATTAGCTAAGTCGTGATGTTCATTGTTTAGGGATAGCTTGCTTGTGGTATGTTAAACACTCTGTAGACTAGGATACTCCACCGACACCAATTACTCCCATCCTTAGGACTTCTATCTTTTTGATTGATATTACATTCCTAAGAGTGTTTCGGTTCTTGTTATCTAGTTCATGCTTAGAATCGTTTTCGGTTTCACTTATTATTGTTCGCTTCATGTCATACATTTTTGTTTCTAGTTCTGTGACTCATTTCCGTTTTGCATTCTAATCACTCTAGGATTGTTAGACATAAATCCACTCTTGAATTGGCTTGACTTGTGATTTCTTGATTGCATCTTGATTGCTAGTAAAGTTTCCCAACTGGATTGACACCTTAAGTATTACAACTGCATAAGGTTAATTGAACCTACTAGGATAGACACACAAAAATCCTAGTATCAATTTGGCGTCGTTGCCATTTGGGATTCATTTTGCTACATTTAAGTTTCAAGTTTTGCAAGATTAAGTTTTGTTACACTTATCATTCTGAATACTGACTTGTTTTTGTTATCTGCTTGTTTGTTTTGTATCTCAGTAACCTGTTGATTGCAACCTTCCATGCACACCAGATCAAGATGAACTCAGAATCTCCTTCCTGCTATTGACGACATCAAGCAAAGACTACGACAAGCTCGTCTTCACACTGATCATCCCACACCAGTCACTATGGAACAACCTAACGGACCCAATCTGAGACTGTGACACATTGGTGCTGGAGATGCGCCGAACACTCATACTCAGCATGCTGGAATCGTCCCTCCTGCTGTGCAGAATAACAACTTCAAAATTAAAAGTGGTATGATCTCCATGATCCAAGGGAACAAGTTTCACGGATTGCATATGGAGGATCCACTCGACCACTTAGACGAGTTCGACCGTCTGTGCAGTCTCACCAAGATCAACGGAGAGAGTGAGGATGGTTACAAGTTGTGACTCTTCCCATTCTCCCTAGGAGACAAAGCTCATCAATGGGAGAAAAATATTCCCAAAGGATTAATCACCACTTGGGACGACTGCAAGAAAGCCTTCTTGGTCAAGTTCTTCTCCAATGCCAGAACATCACATCTCAAGAATGACATCTTTGGCTTTGCTCAGAGAAACTCAGAATCATTCTGTAAAGCCTGGGAGCGTTTCAAGGGTTACCAGAGCCAGTGTCCACATCACGTATTCAGCAACGAGTCATTGCTGAGCACTCTCTACCATGGTGTGCTACCAAAGATACGTATGCTGCTTGACACTGCTTCAAACGGTAACTTCCTGAACAAGGAAGTCGATGAAGGATGGGAACTTGTTGAAAACCTCGCCTAGTCTGATGGCAATTATAACGAGTATTATGACCGCACAGTTAGAGGAGAGTTTGGTTCTGAGGAGAAGTACAAGAGGGACCTTAAGAATGTCAATGACAAGCTTGACCGCCTCTTGCTCAATCCGCAGCAAACCGTCCAATTCGTCTCTGAGAATGACCCTTTTCACGTTCAGGATGGGGAGGGTGAGCAGTCTAAAGAAATCAGCTACGACCAGAATCAAGGTGGATACAATAAGGGTTACAACCCCTATAAGACGAACCCCAATTTGTCTTACCGGAGCACCAATGTTGCAAATCCAAAGGATAGTGTATCCTCCTCAGCAGCAATAACAAGGTTAACAAAAACCTTTTGTGCCTTACAATCAAGGATTCGTGCCCAAACGACAATTCCAGAAACAATTACAAGCTCCCTCAGGACCACCGCAAAGATTCCGCCCTCAACCGGTTCAGACTACTCCTGATCAAGAAATGAAGCAAATGATGCAACAACTTCTTCAGGGTCAAGCTAGTTGTTCTATGGATACTGCTAAGAAGTTCGCTGAACTCAGTCAGAGGATGGAATGTTCTTACAATGACCTGAATGTCAAATTCGAAGATGAGATATATGGAAAGCCAATCTGCTTATACTTCTGCACCAAAGCCTGACCAATTCCCAGGGAAGGCTGTTCAAAACCCCAAGGAGTTTGCAAACGTAATTACGCTGAGAAGTGGGAAAACATTGCCTCCCAGGCAGGGAGTTCCAGACGGCACTGAGGACAGTGAAGAATTAGATGGGGAGGATTTTGTTCAAGATGAAGCTCACATGACGGACCCAGTCCAAGCAGTTAAGGATCCGATTGAACCAGTGAAGCAGTCCGAACCTGAAGCTGTTAAGGAACATGTTGTTTCTGATGACAAACCTGTAAAATTCATCCCTCCACCATACAAGTCTCCTCTAATATTTCCAGTGAGGTTTAAGAAGCAACTTACTGAGAAGTACAAAGCCTTGTTCGAAAAACCAGTCAAGGAGATTGAGTTGAGGATGCCATTTCTGGATGCATTCGCACTTGTTCCTCACTACCAGAAATTCCTCAAGGACTTAGTGATGGAGAGATCAAAAGAAGTCCAAGGCATGGTGGTACTAAGTCTTGAGTGCAGTGCAATCATCCAGAAGAAGATTGTACCCAAAAAGCTCAAAGATCATGGATCATTCACTCTACCTTGCTCCCTTGGACCTATGTCTTTTGATAGGTGCCTATGTGATCTTGGCGCTTCAGTTAATCTGATGTCAGTCTCTGTGGCTAAGAGGTTGGGTTTTACAAGGTTTAAGGGTTGTGACATCTCTCTCATCCTCGTAGATAGATCAGTGAGACTTCCACATGGTATGTTAGAAGACTTACCTGTTAGGATCAGAGACATGGAAGTGCCAACTGACTTTGTGGTTCTGGAGTTGGATGAAGAACCAAAAGATCCTCTGATCTTAGGAAGACCGTTCCTGGCGACTGCTGGAGTCATCATTGATGTCAGAAATGACAAGATTAATCTCAATTTGGGCGACAATTTCATTATAAAGTTTGACATCAAGGATAATTTGAAGAAACCAACAATAGGAGGAAAAGTCTTCTACATTGAAGAGATGGATCAGTTGGCTGATGAGTAGTTGGAGGAATTAGCTGAGGAGGATCATCTCAAGACCGTTTTTACCAAGGATGGGAAAGAAGGGTTCTTGTATGAGGAGACCACTTGTTACAAGAATCTGCTAGACTCCCACAGAGAAACGGATGGACAAGAGTAGTTCGAGCAGCTATTTGACGCAGAGGAGGTATGTGCAGTTGAAGCAGAGACTTCAGAACGTGAGATTTTCCACTCGACCGACGTCAAGACCCGACTCGACTCTCCAACGTCCCACTCAATCGAGCCACCACTCGAGCCGCACCCCTTCCACTTGACCATGATCGCTCCAGACTCCCATGCTGACGACTGGTCGAAACTAAAAGCTCCAAAGGTAGAACTCAAAACTCTCCCTTCAAGACTCAGGTACGTTTTTCTGGGAACCAATTCTACTTATCTTGTCATAGTAAATGCTAGGTTGAGTGATAGCAACATCTCATTTGGATTGACACCTTAAGTACTACAACACATAAGGTTAATTGAACCTGCTAGGACACGCAAAAATCCTAGTATCACATTTGATCTATGTAGAATTTCACTCCAAATCTTTTACCTGAAAAGATTACACAACGACTGAAAGTGCACAGTTAATCAGTGTAGTATTTTAGGATCGATCCCACAGAGAGTAATAGCAAGCACAAATTGAATTTTAAAAGAAAGAACTATGGCTAAGACTAAAGAAGAGATTGGGGTTTTGGTTTTCCTAATATATATTGCAAATAAATAAAAATGATTTAAAACTATAAGACTAAGGCGTTGGGCGTCTTGGGAGTCATCTTAGGGTTTTTATGGTTCTAAGCAATATTAAGTGTAAGATATAACAAGTAAATACTAATTTTCGGTCTAGGTTCTCAACTACGAAACACTAATGAACTAAAAAGCTATTCTCATAGAATGAAAGTCTAAATTCTTCACACTCCGTTACTCAACTTTCGTAGGCAACGCCGCATGTCAACCAGCTAGTAAAACAAGTTCGATACATTCACCAAACTCCGCAACTCAACTTACGCAGGTTACGACGCGAGGTTTTGGTATAACACTAGTTCGGAGAAGTAGGATAACGCGGTTAGCACTCCCGTTCTCTAGATCAGCACTTGGTGATCAATCCAAGCACATGCATTAAGATAAAGATGTCCCAAAAGAACTCTAATATAAAACCGAAAATAAGATCTAACAACCTAATTGAAGCGAACCATAAATTCCCCTTGAATCACCCCATAAAACCCAACAAATAAAACTACTCGCTCATGATGCAAAGAAACGACATTGATATTATAAAGTATAGCATCAAAAGTGAATCAATAAACAAAAAGGGATTCAAAAGAAACTTCTCTATTTGTCACAAAAGTAACTTGATCCCAAAAGCAATGATAGTATGAAAGAAGTAGAAAGAGTAGAAAGAGAGATTGATGGCAGATCTTCAAGCTTCAAGAGAGACGGAGAGCGAGCGAAAGAGAGCTTCTCTGGTCGTGGCTAGGGCGGCTCCAAAGGCTGTAGAAGATGCACTCTCCAAAACCCTAGATCTTAAGAGTATTTATAGGGTTTTGTTTAGGGTTAGGGTTTTGTAAGGGCAGAAACGTCTTTTCTTCTTAAGTGCAGTACAAGGGCCGGCAAAAGAGGCTTCTAGACCGTGAAGGATGCTTGGACTGGGCCGCAGTGATTGTCGCTGGTCAGGCCTTGAAAAGAAGCCCATCGACTGGTTGGTTTTCTTCACGTCTCGGTAAATCGGGCATAACTTCCGGATGAATGAATGGATTGACTTGATTTAACTTAGAGGAGAAAGATGACTCTTCCAGCTTTCCATAGACACCAAGCATGATATATTTTGAGTTCTGGAAGCTCTTCAAAAGTTGTCCATACTGTAAAGCTCTGAATCTTTCCTAAAACGTGTTTTCCTTGTCTTTTGGTCCAAATTGCTATAAAACCTATAAAACCTTCTTAAAACTAGAAATACTTGATAATAGACCTTTTATACTAGAAATCTCATCAAACTCTTCCTAAATGCATATGAAAACTATAGCTAATATAAGTAAAATAATGATGTTATCAACATTCTTTTGCGGGACCTGTTGATTATTTTGCTCACATGGAGGAAGATAAGCTTTCTACTTGCGTGCCCCCCACCTGAACACCTTTCAGGGATGGTGAACACACCTCCACAAATGCAGCCTGGTATGCCTGTAACTCTGCCACTGGCCGGAGCTTCTATTACCTTCAATGGAATGCAATCACCACGTGTAAACACAACATAAACATACATATTTTACGTTTGAAACAATGTAAATTAGATGATATAGTTTTTCCAGAATACTAAATTTTCTTTACGTTTTTTAGCTAAGCATAAAGATCAACTTTTAAATTAAGAGTTAAGAAGACCAATGTTTTATTTTTCTTCCAGAATTTGAGCCTCTTTATGATTTCATTGTTGCTTGTTAGGTGTGTGTTCTATCAGATTTTGAGCTTTGAGTATCCATTTTTTACTTAAGCGTTGGGGATTCATTGATACTGGAATTTAGGGTTTTCATCTTCTTCGTCCATTTTGATTATTTAAGTAGTGTAAGTAAGCTTATAGTGTGTTTCGAGTGAAGATGTTCTTAGATTAGGAATCCTCAATGATAGTTGTTTAGTGAAGTTACTCTTCAGAGCATTTTGTGTTTAACTAGACTAGGGTGCATAGAATTGTCTAGTCTTTAGATGATAAACTGATAATTGATACAGGGAACAATAAACTCGTTGAAGGCTTGTGCTTGATCTTGATGTTGATTGTTAATTGAGTTTATGTCTATGTTAAGTTTATTTAGTTAAGAGTCGTGACCTTTAGAAAAAGTTGTGTCGTTTAAATTACAGAACCACAATACACGACTTTTCACATGTTGTGTCTGTTTGTTTCTTATAAAAACTTATTGTATCGTGGATGTAAAACTATAAGTTCAAGATAAATAAAAAGTCCAATCTTTCTTTTACTGAGTTTCTTATATCACAATTGATACAAGATTGTGATATATTCATACTCTGTTTTTCTTCTTGCTTTCTTACTCTGTTGGAATCAACTTTCTAACATGGTATCAGAGCTATATTGATTCAAGGGACAACAAAAGCAAAATTCTGCACAAGTAAGCACTAAGATTAAGCAAAAAGAAAGAGTAGCGATGGAAGCAACATCGCATCAAGTGATTCCCATATTCGATGGGGATAAGTAGGCGTATTAAGATGACAACCATCTTCAAAACCAGAAAATTGTGGTCGGTGGTAGAAGACGGAGTTCCCAGCCAACCGATGGAAAGAGAGGAGACTCCGGAAGTGTTGCGTTTGCAAACTAAATGGGAAGAAGCGACAACACATGATATGATGGCTTTGCAAATTTTACAAACGGTCGTGTCCGATCAGATCTTCTCTCGCATAGAACCAGCAAAATCATCAAAGGAGGCTTGGGATTCTCTGCAAAACGAATTCCAAGGCACTCCGCAAGTACGATTGATCAAACTACAATCGTTGAGAAGACAGTACGAAAATTTGAAGATGAACAAAAGTGATAACATAAAGGTTTTCAAAGAGAAGTTGATTGATTTGGAAAATCAATTAAGGGTTCATGGTAAAGAGAAGACGGACTACCAAATTGTCCAGAAGATTCTCATCTCTCCCCCAGCAAGATTTGACAGCATAGTGGCTGTGATGGAGCAAACGAAGGATCTGACTTCGTTGCCGGTAACAGAGTTAATAGGAACTCTGAAAGCACATGAGAAACGTGTGGAAGCCCGAGGCGAGACCATGTCGGAAGAGGCGTTTAGTGTTAGAACAAGAGGAGGAAAATCTGGATTCAAATCTTTCAACAACCAAAGCCATGGGTATCAAGGCAAAGGCAAAAGATGGTGTGGCTTCTGTAAAAGAGATAATCATACAGAAGCTTATTGCTGGGAGAAACCTCAGAATGAAGATCAAGGAAAAGATCTAAGAAACAAGATGATATGCTACAAATGTGGCAAATGTGGTCATGGTTCAAGGGAATGTCAGTCTAAGAGGTATGAAAGGGCACACATGAGCCTTGAAGATGAAGAGGAAGATGACGGAGTTCATATGCTCTTTAGTGCAAGCAAAGAAAATCCTACACCCACGAAAGAAGACGTTTGGCTGGTAGACAGTGTTTGTACAAATCATATGACAAAAGAAGAAAGTTACTTCACAAGACTTGATAGAAGTGTCAAGTTTTAATAAGAGTTGGAAATGGAGAAATTACCATAACAGCGGGTAAAGGAGTTATTACTGTCATGACAAACAGAGAAAAATTGAGTTATAAAAGACGTATTCTTGGTGCCCGGTTTAGAGAAGCATCTGATCAGTGTTCCACAATTTCTATCTTGTGGAAAATGTGTGATGTTTGAGAACAAGCTGTGCATAATCTTAGATTCCATGGGAAGGAAGATTATGGAGGTACGAAAGAAGAACAGGAGTTTTCCAATCAAATGGAATCCATCACATGAAATGGCAATGAGTATGAGTGAGCAAGAAACAGCGGCGATATGGCATAGAAGATTTGGTCACGTGGGAAATTCAAGACTGCAACAAATGCAGAACAAAAGAAAGGTAATTGGATTACCAACCTTACAAGTCAGCAAAAAAGTGTGTGGAGCATGCAAACTTGGGAAACAAGCAAGAGAAGCGTTTCCAATGGAGTCTCAAACAAGAGCGAGGGAGAAACTTGAGATTGTTCACACCGACGTGTGCTGTGTGAGATTGTTCACACCGATGCAAACCGTTTCACTTGATGGAAATCGGTACTTCTTACTGTTCGTAGATGATTATACTCACATGTGTTGGGTATATTTTCTAAAGAACAAGTCTGAAGTCTCCTCAATGTTTCAAAAGTTTAAAGCTTTATTGAAGACTCAATCGAAATATCAAATTAAAAAGCTACAATCTGATGGAGGTGGAGAATTTACTTCTAGTGAATTCAACAAATTTTGTCAAGAGTGTGGAATCGAGAGACAAGTAACGGTGCCATATTTACCTCAGCAAAACGGTGTTGCAGAACGTAAAAATCGATCACTTGTGGAGATGGTGAGAACGATGATTATAGATCAAGGTTTACCACATACGGTGTACACGTCGGCTTATTTGCAAAATTGTTTACCAACAAAAGCCATTGAAGATGATATCACACCGATTGAAAAATGGAGTGGGCATAACCCAGCAGTTGGACACTTGAAGATTTTTGAAACTCTATGCTTTGGTCATGTACCCGATGAAAAACCAAGCAAATTAGACGTGAAGGCCAAACATGGAATTTGTATTGGTTATAGCTACCAATCAAAAGGGTATAGAATTTTCATTTTAAATAATGAAAAGGTGGAGATATCTAGAGACGTGCATTTTGAAGAAGGAAGAAAATGGGACTAGGATAGACATGAAGAAGTGAAAAGGAATTTTGTCTCTCCCCTTACTAATCAAGAGTCACGTACAGAGCCATGTACGCCATGCACGGAGCAAATTCAAGAAATTTCCAGTCCAATTCATTTTCAACAAAATGATGGTGGTAACGATGAAGAAGAAGGAGAGACTTCTGAGCCAGCAAAAAAATACAAATCAGTGAATGAGATTATTCAAAACACACCAAAGGTGACTCTAACAGAAGAAGCTCAAGCAAGTGAAGCTTGTTTTCTTGTGTCAACGGAGCCACAAACATATGATGAAGCTTCAGAGATCAGAAAATGGAGAGAAGCCATGAAAGAGGAAATAAATATGATAGAAAAAAATGGAACATGGCTACTTGTGGAAAACCCGGAGAAGAAGAATGTCATTGGTGTCAAGTGGATATATCGTATCAAGACAAATGCAAATGGAAATCCCATCAAGTATAAAGCAAGGTTAGTTACAAGGGGTTTTTCTCAACAATATGGTGTTAATTATCTTGAAACGTTTGCATCGGTCTCAAGACATGACACAATTCGTGCCATTCTCGCTCTTGCGGCACAAATGAAGTGGAACCTCTATCAAATGAGGAGATCTTAAAGAGGAGATCTATGTTTCACAACCACCTGGATTTGTAGTTGAAGGTGAAGAAAATAAAGTTCTACGGTTAAGAAAAGCATTATATGGCTTGAAACAAGCTCCAAGGGCTTGGTATGTGAGAATTGATTCATATTTTCTCCAATGTGGTTTTCAAAGAAGCATGAATGATGCAGCCTTGTATGTGATGAAGAAATATAAGGAGATCATGATCGTAAGTCTCTACGTCGACGACTTAGTGATCACTGGCAACGATCCTCAACTCATTGAAAAATTCAAGGAAGACATGAAATTGAAGTTTGAGATGACAGATTTGGGGTTGCTGAATTATTTTCTTGGAATGGAAATCATTCAAGATGTTCATGGAATTTTTCTGTCACAAGAAAAATTTGCATGTAATCTCATTGAGAAGTTTGGCATGAAAGAGAGGAAGAGTGTAAGTTCCCCACTTACACCAAACGACAAAAAGATTAAGAATGATGAAGAATATGGTGTACCAACAAAGTTCAGAAGTGTCCTTGGTGGGCTATTGTATCTCTGTGCATCAAGGCCAGACTTGATGTTTGCAAGCTCTTATCTCTCGCGATACATGACTGCGCCACTCATGAAGCACTACCAAGAAGTCAAGAGAGTGAGGGATATTGAGGGATATTGGATTTGAGTCTCAAAGGCGCAGTTCTTGCGGATTTAAGCAAACTTGTTATACTGGATTTAACCAACAGCCTTTGTAACCAAATAGCTTGGTTTGCTTGGTGTGATAATAGGTGGAAAGAGCAACAGTTCTTGCGGATTGAGAGTGAAAGAGAGTAAAAAAGAAACAAGCTCAGTGTCTCGTAAATCTCCAACTGTAACAGCAAAAAATAAAAATAAAAATAATGGCGTAGAAAAACAAAAAACTGTTTAAAGAGTTCTCTAAGCTATCAATGGTTAGTGTTGATGTGTGTAGCGTTGTATCATGTCTTATGCTTCTTTGTACAGTGTTTGTTTTCTACTGACTTCTTCGTAATAAGTTAATGTTTAAATGATTGATCACTACCATATAAAACCATATCAGATGATTTCTAATTGTGGTTATTTGCGACAATATATACTTTTTGAGTAATTTAATCAAATTGTGGCAATTAGCTACAAATATATAACAGCTAATTTTTACAACTAAACTGAAGACCTTTGTTGCTATTGTTACAAAGAGCTAGTGGCATTTTTTGTCTCTATTAGAGATAAATTATTTTGTGAGAATTTATAATAATCTGTTACAATTATATTGAAACAAAATTGAAGCAAATTGACACAAACTGAATTGTAGCAAATTTGTAGCAAATTTGACACAAATTGAATTCTAATAAAATTGTAGCAAATTTGTTACGATTTTCTACAAAGCTTAATTTGCTACTACCCTATAGGGGCAAACTTTTTTTCGAAACAAATTTGTAGCAAACATGAATTTGTGATGAAAATATGTAAATAGCTACAAAATTTTTGGTAACTATACAAACCAAAATCTGTAGTGTACCAAGCTTCATCCCGTAACCCCAACCTTGCCTCACCAACTTGTCTTTCTCAGCCACCATTACCAAAACCCTTCCGCAATCCAATCCGGACAAATCTACCAACTCTGATTGCACCACGTTGATGAACGGATCATCCAATCCATCTTTGCTTATGGGACAAGCCAACATCCAAATCGACTCGATCCACGTCCTTATTGCTACATCCGTCGTCTCCATGTCGTCGATTCCAGTGACTCCTGAATCGTTCAAACCGGGACTGAGTTTATCTTTAGCAGCTTTCATCGCCATGTGATGCGTTATGTTCGCTCCGGCGCTATCTCCGGCCATGAACACTTTGGTGAAATCAGCGTATTTGTTCAACCAATCTTCTTGACCATATCCGGTGATGTGGGAGAAAACCCATTTGAGAGCTGTCCACGAATCATCGTAAGGCGTCGGAATCGAATGCTCCGGTGCACACCAGTAATCAACAGAGACGGCTACACAGTCTGAGGCAGAGACAGCCGCCGTGAGAAAAGTCTGGTAAGTTGGGGAGAAAGCGGTTTCAGTGAGGAATCTTCCGCCGTGGAAGTTTTTTGTTTCATAATAGAGGATGTTTTCAAGTTTCTATGCAACTTTTAGATTAGTTTAGTATTTATATTATGCAGTATTGTTTCTGATTGGTTAAACTTGTTAAAAGTAAAGACTTCTTAATTTGCGTGCTATAGTTAAAACATCCTATATTTTGAAACAGAGGCAATATAATTTAACATATTTGCTACACAATTCAACGTAGATGTCACTGGTCCATGTTTTTTCCTTGTTTGCTAGATTTCTGTACATGTAAAAATAATAGTATATGTTTTTATATTAAATTAATAGTTTTTGCGCATATTGGTCTATTTTCTTGACTAATATAATATTATAGTTTAGCAATGTATTATTAATTTATATTAACATTTTTGAAATAAACTCTTTAAAATATACTTACCCCTTATACTTATTTATAAATTTAATTTCTAAAACATTATACAAAAACACAAAATCAGTTAGATTCCTAAAATATCTCTACTAATTTAGTTTGTAATATATTTATAAATTTATTACACTTAATAACATATGCCAAAAAATAGCTATACAATATTTTTGGAAAAATACCCTTGATTAGCACCAATCTAAGTTTTTATTCTAACCTTAGCACACAGATTCAAATATTCCAAGACTAGCATTAATAAATTATTATCTTAAATAACAAAATCAATTATAATTTTTAGTAACTTATTGGTTTATTAAATTATGATCGTGATAGCTCCGGTGAAGCTTCAGGTGAGGGCGAAGCTTGTGGTGGAGCTTCATGCAAAGCTTCTTCTTCTTCTTCTTCTCTATGTATCAATTTCAATCTCAGATTTTGAGATTCTCCACAAAATCGTGGATTCTTATAGCTTTAATTGAGGAATTAAGCGAATTTGTTGTATCATGGCTTCTAAATATAGCTAATTGGCTCATCACCAGCTGGAATCACATCTGTATTTGTAGTTTTGTCGTTGTTATTATCATGGGGATTAGAAGAAATGGTGGGAGGATAGTGGTGATTATCGGAAGAAGAAAGAAGAACGGCGTTGAAAAAAAAAGCCAACGACGAACATCGTCGACGAGATTGCCGCCACCACTCACTGATGCTAATTACAGATCTTTATTCTCTGCTGCTGAGACCACCACCAGAGCTTCTGAATGTGAAAGAGAAAGTAGAAATGGAGATGTTAGTGCTAAATAAAGGAAGTAGACGAGAATTTGAAGCTTCTCCTTCGCTTAGATCATTTGGCTTTGCTTCTAGCGAATGAAATGTTGAGTATTGAATGAAATCTGAACATTTGGGAATTGTTGGGTATTGGAACTGTTGAAAATTGTTAGTTAATGAATCATATATGATCATGAGTGGTGGCTTGAATTGTTGGGTATTAGAATTTCAATTGTGAATGAAATGGATAAACATGGTAATCTTGAAGCTGAAATGTGTATTTGAGTGCTACTTTCTCATCTTTGGACACCAAATTTTTTGCATACCAAGTGTTTGATATATTGTCATTGAGAACAAAACAGTTGGTAAAAGAGTAAAAAAAGTTCATCGTCGTCGTCGATTTCGATGTATTCGGCTTCTTCGGCTAATATTTTGTCGGTTATGGAGTTGACTAGTCGTGTTGACGAGACAGAGTACAATGGAGGATGATCTTCTCATTCTGGTCATCACTCATCACCATTTTTGGGATTTATGAATATTCAAGAAAAGCTTTCTAAATTTTAAGAATGTCTTCCTAAACATTATTAAATCCTGCCTAAATCTACAGAAATGAGTTTCTAATTTTTTTAAATTTTTGTTTTACTTTATTGTGTCACATATAACTCTATTTCGTGAGGGATTTTTGATTTTACTTTGTGTCTATCTTGATATTTTATCTCTATATATATGAGAGTAACAATATGATTTTGTGTGTTTCTAAATATTTTATGAAGTATTTTAGTGTTATGTCTATGATGTCTTTGAAATGTTTCTTTACAAGATATAATTATCTTGTGTCTTGTGTTGGAGAAATGTGTGATATCTTTGATGTGTTTCATTGTAATGTGGGTTTTTTTTGTTTACATATCGATTTCAGCAAAGAAGAAAGAAACGGTGTAAGGAAGTTGAGTATGTTGTTCCAAAGAAGAAGAGCTGATGATGAACAAGATGTTCCATGGCAGAGCACACAACATGTTTAAACCATCCTGAATTTAAGCAAGAATACTTTAAAGATGTAATCTTTTTTAACTATTATTTTTATGAAGACTATCCTGAATTTCAAAAAGTCATTCCTAAATATTATTGAATCCTTCATAAATTTATATATGTGTTTTTCTAAATATATATTTTTAGTGTATTTTGGATCAATATATCAAATATTAGTAGATTACTCCATTGGTGAGGGGTAATGATTTCATTTTTGTGAACATTCTAATGTTTGACAATCTAAACTTTTTTATGAAAGTCATTATGAAGTTCAAGGAAATCCTTCCTGAATTTCATAGAATCCTTACCGAATTTCATACAATCCTTCCTGAATTTTATATAATCTTTCATGAAGCTCTGTCACAGTTAAAGCAAAGTGCTTACACATGTGAGAATGTTATACATCATACAAGTACAAAAAAAACTAAAAAAGTTTCCTAAAGATCATATATGTCTAAACAACATATATAGTAAAATTGGATAAAGAAACACAGTCTCATATGTAAATATCCAAAGCATACTTGCATCTTGTGTCTGCAGCATGACGTAGCTTAGAGAAATCTTCAACCCTATTCCATGCAATAAAAATTGAAATCAGGGAATAAGTTTCAGGAAAGTCTTCATGAATTCTCAACAATGCTCCCTCAATCTTCAAATATGACTGTGATGAGAGATGAGATGTGAATGATATCTAGTCTGAGAGGCATCGTTATCAGTAAGAAAACACATTGTTGGGAGATGGGATGTGAATGATTCAAACTAAGAAAATATTATCATTCTAAGTAAACCAATCAGCTCACCTTCTCTCAAGTTCAGCTATATTTTTAACTAGGGTTTGATTGTACTGAACGAGTTTGGAGAATAAGAAAGCAAATGCCATAAAGCTCACCTGCAACACAATTTCAATTTCAAAACAACTAAATTTTCATAAGATACTCGAAAATTAATGATCACAAAATAAAGAGATCAAAAGCCGACATAGATATTTGAATCGAAACCCCATCACAACTAGTAGATCCAGATCCAAATCAAAACAATGTTCTCAGTTTCTAGTATGAGAGCCATCGTAATAGAGCAAAAAATAACCAAACCTTCGTCATCCCCATCCCCTTCATGAGATTTATCGTTGTTGAAGGTCACAAATAAAAAAACTCTCCAGATCCAGCACCAACTAAATCATTCAAATTAAAATTAGAGAGAGAGAGATTGGGACCTGTGAAGCTTGGGCTATATCGTCTTTCTGAACCAGAGCTCAAAGATATCTCCGGTCCTTAGATTCATGTTTGGGCTCCTCTTCAATGTTGAGTACGTAATTACTGGTTTTACGGACTTCGACTTGATGGCTAACAAATCCGATTGGGTTCGTCGGTGGAACATCATCTCCGATTGAATTTGGAATCGGCGGAGAGAGAAGAGTGAGAGAGAACACAATTGTTGCTATCTCACGATTTTAACATTGTTTTAATTTTATTAATTTTATATTTTTTGATATATAAAAATGTGCTAATTTTGGAACTTTTAAGCATGTGTGCTAATTTTGGACTAAAAACTTAAATTAGTGTTATTTTTGAGATTCTCCCATATTTTTTACTTTTAAAAATTCTAATATTCAATAATAACTATATTGTTTAATATGAACAATTAATATCTTTAATGGTTATTAATATGGTGATAAAAATGTAAAAAAAAAAAATTCACGGGTTAAATCTAATAAATTAGAGTATTTATAATATAATTTAATCTGGAGTATACTACATAATAACTTTTACAGATATAATTTTTTACGGGTTAAATCTAAAAAACATTAAACCTACGGGTTAAATTTAAAAACACCAAAATTTTGTATAATAATGTAAGAATAATTCCTTCACGGATTAAATCTAAAAGTACTAAAATTTTAAATTTTTATAACCATAAGAAATTCGATACGGTAAAATGTAACATTATTAGAAATAAAACTAAATAAATGTCTCGTCGTGTCTGCGGTATACAACTGGTCAAATTTTAGAATTAAAAATCAAAATACAATTATACAAACTTAAACACTAAACAAAAAAAAACAAAATTAACAAACAAATTTTTTTTTTTTAAATTTAGTTTTTGTTATAAAAATATTGTTCTGTGGTGTACTGCAGGTTAAAATATAATTTATTAATATATAGTATATAATTTAACAGGTTTTTAAAATTTCACTGCTGTAGCTACGTGGATTTTAATCAAAGCTTTGTGTTAGGTAAGATCTCATAACCTTTTATTCTCTTTTTATTATAGAAATTTTGTATGAGTGTGAATTACTATTGAAAAAATGCTGACATCTCATCGCTCCAGAACTCAAACAAATTTTAGCAAATAATTCTCATTAATTAATACTAATTACATTTATACAATTATATATTTCAAAAATAATTTTATTTTACAAATTTAATTTTGTGCATTTTATTAACATCTACTTTTATAAAAAATTCAAAATTAGTATTATAAAATCTAATATTTAATTTAATTACAGTAAAAATAGTAGTACTCACATATTTACATTAAAATACCAAAAAAACACCTTAATAGAGAAGCATTCTCAAGAATCAGTTTTTCATATTCACAAGTTAATATTATTTACAATAACAACAAATCTAATATTTTTGTAATTTTATCACGTGTAATATATTATTTTTTGTGTTGTAAATTCCAATACATATTCAATTTTTAAGTTATAAATATTTCTCTATATTATTGGTTGACTTTTTTAATAATTATAAAATAAATTTATAAGATTGAGAGTAAAATTTGCTTCGTCCTATTAAAATATTTTATATGTTTTAGTATATTATCATCATGTTAAAAACTAATGATAATACAAATATTACTCCTTTAAATATATGTATTTATTTATAAATTCGATTGTTTGAATCTATTTATTCCGCATAGGTTACCTATTAATACTATATTAGGATCCATTCTATGTACGAGTATTTAATTTTATGATAAATTTGAATTTAACCAATAACTGAAAAAATTATGGCTAAATGTTATTTATAAATCATTTCACATTAGAAATAACTTCAGCTTTTAGTTAGAATCATAGTTATTTGCATACTCTATACGTGGATATAAGAAATAAATATTAAATACTTTTGATAACATTTTAATTTTAACTGGTAATCCTCACAATTTTTGTAGATTTTATTTGGTTACTGTTTTTAAATCCGGAATTGAACCTCATGCATTCCATCTTACATACAAATTAAGTATATATCACATCATAATATTAGATATTAATTTTACGCACTCAATCTTAATGAGTAACAACTAAATTTTTTGTATCAAATATAATATGTGCATCATATCAAATATATATTTAAGTAGTACTAATATAATTAACAAAAATAACAAAATATATTTCTTGAAAAATATTTTTTTTATATGTTTTATATAATAAGATATGAATCATAAGTTTTATATAATAAGATATGAAATCTAAGTTTTATCTAATAAGATATATATTAAAAAAAAATTATTGAAATAACCATTTAGAATAATTAAAAATACGTTTGTTATTCTTCTTAAATTAAGATTAAATAAATATAAATGATAAGTTTGTCTGTGGCAGAGGGTATCAACATAATAAAAAAATAGAAAATAATTAAAAAGTAAGAGAGATGTATAAAAAAGATTCTCAACGATTCTCGTTTCACAACCGATGAGAAACGTTCTCACACACTTGGCATCATATAATTGGTTAACTTATTTTTTTATTATTTAAAACTTAAATAAATAAATAATTTAATATTGAAAGATTTTTTTAATATATTTGAGAAACCCACATAGTTTCTGACCGATGATGCTCTAATAATGTAACATATTATGTTGAAACTAATTACAAATAAAGTATAATACATTATAGGGAATAATAATTGGCAGAATTAATGCATGACAGAAATAAAATAAACTTTGAATGTAGGCAAAATATAATATTATATTGCCAAAAAAGAAGTATCACAGTCAAATATATCAGACAATAAATAAGTCAAATTTCCTTTATTTAATGGACATTAGTCTCTTACCTAAAATCAGTGATATAACCATGACTATATAAATACCAATACTTTTATCATTACAAACATCTCCCAAATTTACTACTTTTTTTTTATTTCTTTTGTGATATAGATTCTTTTAACATTTCTCATCGAGGTATTATATGATCTCGGTTTATCTACTAATTATATATATAGTTTCACATAATATTTTTGTGTTTTTAGTTTAATTTTTAATACTTCTATTGGTTGATAAATGTTTGTCATATATATCAGTCGTGTTTTATTACATTCAATTTTTATATAATACTCGACACATCAATAATGGGTTTATATATGTTCGACTATATATGAGATCTTTGACGAGAATTATTTTTTCTCTTATAAATTAATCTGTTATGATTTATCACACATTTATCTGGTATTGATATATTGTATTTTGTAGGATTTGCTAAAAACCTCTAATATCTCTTAAGTTAGATAGATTTATGACTATATATGTAATTTTTAGGTATATGTTGTTCATCACACAACTCACAGCTATGGTGAAACATACTGTAGTAAAAGTACAATATGTACATATATTTTGAATGGTATTAATGATTATTTTTAATATAATATTTTTAGGGGTTAAGGGAGAAAAGAAAACAAAGAAGAGTGGCTTACAACCGTTGTGCTGTTTGCAAGATCTTGAATGATCCTTGTGATTTAACTTGTGTCTCCAAACCACATTTTCCATCTCATGATACGAGATTTGAAGATGTTCATCAAACTTTTGGAGCCATGAACGTCCGCAATATTCTTAATAATTTTGATTCTCTAGAACAACGTGAAATTGCTGTCAACTCACTGTGCTATGCAGCTGAGGCTCGTAGACGTGATCTCATTTCTGGAGTCCATGGCATCATCCTACACTATGAGAACATTCTCAATAATATGAAACAAGATATTAATTATGCAGTGAATGATATTGAAACAAACATGGGACATGATCAAGTGCCAAAATATTTTGATCTTCCCATTCCAGATGATTTCTTCGTTACATCAACATCTTTAAATTCTTATATTGAGAAAATAAAGAATCTAAACATCAGGATGAGAGAAGATCAAAAAATGGGTGATGGTCATGGAGCTCATGGTGCATCAACATCTGTTTGACCATCTACAACTTTAGCTAAAAAGCATCAATGAAAACTTCCATGTGTTTTGTTTGTTTTTTTCTTTGAACTCGAGTTCCTAGAATAATATTTTGTCATTTTCCTTAATTTCTTACTATTTCGTCATATATCTATGTTTCTTTAATAAAATATCTATGTTGTTTGAGCTATTCTTATATGGTGTTTCCTTTTACTTGCATTGGATAATAATCAAAAGTACATGTTAAGATCTTTTAAATCTATCTGAAAACTAGATTTGTTGCTAAATCACATGAAACATAATAATCTTTTTCATAATGTATATAAGATCTTAAATAGTGGGTAAGGTTGGATTTTTATAGATACACGTACATAAGAAATAAATAAAGATAATTAAAAACTTATAATTTGGAGAACAAAGTTTAATTCCTTTCTAATTAATCTTGTTATTTTATATGATAAGCTTTCAAAATATAATCTGGAAAACAATATAATGTTTCTTGTCTTCGTCAAGAATAGTAATGTTGACTTAACTTATGCTAACATTTTCTCATGTTAAGTTAAATTATATTGACAAAAAAACAAAATTATAACATGCAATATTGATTTTGGGAGGGATCTAAGATATTTTTCTTTTTTATAAATTGGATTTTAACATTTGGTGAAATGATGGACTAATTTTTACAATAGTATAAAGAAGTATAGCTCTTAGGGATTAAAAAAAAAGATGTGTCTATGACCTTGTGGAAAAGGATTCAGCATCACAATAAAATGAGCCCCTCTTAGCGGAAAAAATATATGGTACTCTATATCTTACTTCAAACTCTATTTATAGAGTAAAACCATCTACAATGGTAATCTATATTCTACTCTTTGGAGTAACAATATTAATTTCTATATTTTTAGAGTAGAACTTTTTTATTTACAAAGTATTCCTCGATACTACAAGAAAACATGTGAATTCCTATTGCAGATTTTAAAGGAAAATAATAGTAAATATGTGTTTCCTACTATTTTCCTACGAAAAATATTGGAGGTAATCGTCTGAAGGAAATCGGTTTTGGAATGAATTTCATAGAAAATTTCCTACTAAAACATTTTCGTAAAAACTTCGTAGGAAACTGGGAAATTTTTTTTAACCATTTTCCTACCAAAATATTAATAGATAACAAATTTCTACTATTTTTCTACCACATAGCTCTTACCATTTTCCTTCTAAAATATTAACACATAAAATTAATTCATTAATTTCGAAAATTAAATTAAATCTTATAAAAGAAACAATTATTAATTTCAACTTTTTATAATATATATTAAAATTAATACCCCTTAATGGGCTAGGGCTGGGCCAATTACAATGACGACACAATTACAAAACGGAATCAATCGGAAAAACTCGCCGAAATCATATCGGAGGCTCGGATCTTGCTGTATAACCGGAGGCAGAGAGTCAGGGCATTAGCTCCGGCGGATTCAAGGACCACAGCTTTGTGGTAGACACGGCGGCTTGGACCGGTGAAAACCACCACGGCAGATCCAGAGGTTGTCGGCTCAGGGAAACCCTCTTTCACGAGATCCAGAGGTTGTCGACTCAGGCAAACCCTCTTTCACCAGCATAAGACCTTACAATTTTACAACTTTTTACAAGGAACATCGCCACCGTCTCCAGCAATAGACCGCTCTCGTTGGAGTGAATTCTTTGTTATCATCATCTCGTTTGTCACAAGACTGAAATTGACGACATGAGTCTGTGTTTCAAAAAACAAAAAAAAGAACTTATGTTTCATCGGTGGAGTAGAAGAGACATAGGAGAAGAAGAGAAAAGGGAGAAGAAGATATGGGCCGTTGGATTCAATATATCAACGGTGGACAGTGCAATCCTTGTTTCAGTATATTAGCCAATAAGAAGCTTTCACTAATTACTATATTAATGTGTGAGTAAGCCTTAATTATAGGAATTTTAATCGAAACCAGTATGTTTGTTCTAAAATTTTATTTGAAAATAATCTTCTAATATTTGAGTAAAATAAATAAATTCTTCAGTTAGTGTTAATTTTAGGATTAAGAAAATGACTTTATTTTCAACTTTAAGGGTTAAGTTTAAAATTTTGTATTGATTTTTCTAAAACAAAACTATAACTATAAGTAGTAGAAATTTAAATTTATAAGTAAATAGATCTAGGATTTGGGAGGTTTTGGGCAATCAAATAAACAGATCTGAACGAAATTTTTTTAGGGTTTTCTTTTTAGAAGATGAATAATTAAAATAGAACAAGAACACACGAAAATAATAGATCTAAAAGAGAGAAACGAAATGAAACAAAACAAAATGAAACAGACGCAAACTGAAGCAAACAAAGGGAAATAAACTGAAACAAAAGAGATGGATAAAACCTGATTTGGAGCGTTTAGCTCTCATACCAGATGATATAGGAACCCAGATGAGGGAACAAACGTGGATAGATGGAAATAGGCAAATGGTTGATAACACTGTTCTGTCTATTCGATGGATGATAGATGGAATGCAGCGAAGAGATGGTAAATAGACAAATGGTTGAAAATATTGTTCTGTCTATTTGGTAGCAGTGGAAGATGAAGAGATAGATGGGTGGATTGAAAGACGCCACACAGATCTGTGAAAGGATCTATGATAAGTCAAATCTCAGTTTTCAAGGATTCACACACAAGAAGAAGGAGAAAAGGGTAGTTGCTTCTAAGTCAGAAAAAAACCTAAGAAAACTCTCATTTTATTTCATAAAACTTGAAAGGTTACAATGCTGAGAAGGGACCTTCTAGGGTCGAAATTTATTACAAATAAAAGGACTAAACTTGCAAAAACAACAAACTCGATTTTAGGACCTAAATAAATAAAAGACTCAAAAAGACCCAACGGTCGATTCCTGCAAAACAAGAAAAGAACCATTATTTATTATTTGAATTCAAGCACTTACCTTGAAAATAACTCTCATGCACGCTCGAGTCTTTCATTGATTGCTTCAGAAATGATGAAAAGAACGGGTTCTTTAATTCCTTGTAGAACTGGCAAAAATGATGTTTGTGGAGTCTTCTCTTTGGAATCTTCTAGCTCAATGAGAGTAATCAGACTTGCAATGGACTTGTTGAATTGTTCCCTTAAGGTTCTTGTTTCCAACCTTGTCATAGGTTTGTGTATCATTGTTGGCAGAACAGATTCTTCAGAAAATGGTAGAACGGGTTTTTCGAGAAGTTGCCTACTGATGTCCTCGTCATTTGGCTTACTTCACCCAACATTTATTAGCTAAGTTGGTTATGTAGTATGAGAATAAGTAAATGGTCGAGTGTTTGAATCGGCAGTTTTATTAAAATATAACTATTTGTTCTTATTCAGAGTCAGTTCTTCTTAATTGTTCTTCATCAAACGACAGTTAATATATATATTTAATAAATACTATATACTCGACTTAGTAAAAACTTTAAACTAGTATGTAGGATAAATAATTTATTTAATATATATATATATATAATATTATGATATTTATTAAAAATATTGATGAGTTATACATCATTCTAAAAATAATTCTTTGTTAAAATATGATAAATTAATTTAAATACAGAAAATGTTATAGTAATAATATGATATATTAATAAATGATACATTATTAGGAAATTTATTCAGTTACTACTAAAAGAGCACTACAAAAATATTTTGACAAAAGAGTCATATGAATTATATGTGCGTGTACAGCGTTGAAAACGCACCTCAAAACGTGAACGCCCTTAAACCATTTTACTGATATCCTCTATTTAGCCTTGAGAGAGCCTTTTTTAAGCTTAGCCGCGAGCTTTTGTGACCGCGAAAAGCCC
>NC_025688.1:15671579-15683241 GCF_000633955.1 Camelina sativa
AAAGCTCAGAAACTTAGGGTTTTGCTTTTTGTACTCTTTTAATTCGATTCTCGTTTTCACCACTGTTTAGTGTAATCTCATCTCGACATGGCGACTGAAACCCTAAAATTGAAGACACCAGAATTAGCAGTTGATGCTCCGCCCAAGGAAGAAGCTGATTCCGTGAAGGATACAACAGAGAAGAAGGTAGTAGCTCCAGTAAGTGAAGACGCCGAGAAGAAGAAGAAAGAGGAAGCCATGAAGGACAAACGAGGAGAAGAAGAAGAAGCGAATGGTGGAGAAAGAGTTATATCTCCGGTGACTCCACTCAGTGAGAGGCCTACAAGGGAGAGAAAGAGGACTGAGCGTTACATTTCGAATTCGGATACTACTCCTCCTTCTCGATCCTCTGGGAACAAGCCTGTCTCTATTGAGCAGGTATATATATAAAGATTCAAACTTTGATTCTTGGGCTTGTTTAGAATTTTTCCAGAATTTGACTAGTTTTAGTTTCGTGTTTAGGGTCGTGGAACACGGCTTAAGGAGATTCCAAATGGTATGTAATTTAACACCCTGATTTGGGTTTTTTTTTACCTTAAATAGATTTCGAGTTGTTGTTGTTCACTCTTAACTATGCTGTTTAGAGAATGATTTGGGTCTGATTGAATTGTGTTAAACTGTTTTTTTCAGTGGCTTATAAACTATCCAAGAGAAAGCCTGACGACAATCTCTTCTTACTTCACACCATTCTCTACGGGAAGAAAGGAAAGGTACCTTATTTACTATGTGTGTGTATTAAAGCTTCTGTCTCTGTTTATTATGTACCGGATGTTTTGTTCTCTTTTGCCAGAGTGCTTGATTGATTGATGATTACTCAAGGGTTTGTGTGAAAAATGCTGTGCAGGCACAGACGCTGAAGAAAAACATTGGTCAGTTTTCGGGTTTTGTATGGTCAGAGCAAGAGGTACCAATTTTGTTGTGTAGATATATATAGTTTCAGGGGCGTGTATGAGTTGATGACCAGCCTTGTTTTTTAAGAGCGGTATTTTAATTGTTTTCCAGGAGGAGAAGCAAAGAGCAAGAACAAAGGAGAAGCTTGATAAATGTATCAAAGAAAAGTTAATTGATCTCTGTGATGTGCTTGATATACCCAATAACAAAAGTAATGTGAAAAAAGTAAGTGAATTTTGGTCTATCTGTTTGTGTCTTGCTTCATTTTATATTCATACATCTGTTCCGATACTGTCAGGACGAACTTGCTGTAAAAGTGCTTGAATTTTTGGTACATCCCAAGGCAACAAGGGATGTTGTACTTGCTGATAGTGAAAAGGTACGCTAAGCTAGCAGCTGAATCTGAATCACTGTTCTCCATTGTGTTTGATTTGATACGGGTTATTGATTTGTTTTCTCTTTTCTTTACATATAATATAGGAAACTAAAAAGCGCAAGAAGAGCACACTAAATAACTTGACTTCTGGGGAATCATCAGATGTCCCAGCCAAGGTTTGTAATTTTATCTTTCCTCTTCTTTAGTTTGAATTCATTAACATGATTTGTTTATTTTCTCCCCTGGCTGGTAAAAATATCCCCCTTTTCTAGTTTGTTATTATGAACCATGTGATCTTTATGATTTGAGTAGCTTTGTCTGCGCTACCTTATCCATTCTTGAACACAAAACTTTACCTAGGAAGTTCTGCAATTTACATAGTGCACATCTATGTATTATAATCTGATTTTCTTTTATTTCACAACTTATTAGTAGTTGTACATACGGCTGCTATTTGGTTTGCGGTAATTATTAAGCAATGTGTCGTACTATAATGGGAAAACTTGGGAATAGTAGCAAATCCAAGACTAGATTTTAAGGCTGGGTCAATTTTTACTTGATGGTTTCTATTCAGGAAATGTATACATCTCAGCACTGTCTTATTTCCAAACCATTTTCGTTTTTTCATTTACCAAATGGCATTCCCATTTCTGATTGTTTAGTTTTCCCCACTTAGCTCCTTGTGTGATATGGCTCTGTGAGAAGAAAATGTGTAAACTTCTGGAAGGAAATAGTTGAGCATTTTCATGAAAGCCTCTTTTCTCTGCCTTTGCGTGACGTTGCATAAATGATCAGTGTCTTTTTATGTTTGATATATACAGAAGAGAAGGCAGACGAAAAGTTCTGGAAAGAAGCAAGATAAGCCATCTGAAACGGAAGAAGGAAATGGTGAGGCTGATGTTGGTTCTGAAGATGACTCTCATGGAGAAGATGGTGTAGCTCCAGAGGAAGAAAACAACAAAAATGAAGATACCAAAAATGAAGACGAGAAAGATAATGCCAAGGAGAAGAAAAAGTCAACCGATAAAAAAAGCTTGTCAAAAAGGACTAAGAAGGAGAAACCAGCAGCTGAGGAGGAGAAGTCTCTTAAAGGTTCTGCAAAATCTGGTCGAAAGTCCTCCAAACAAGTCGATAAATCAACTGCATCATCAAGCAAGAAGCAAGAGGTTGAGAAAAATGATTCCTCTAAAGAAAAAGGCAAGAAACAGACAAGTAAACCACAGGCAAAGGGATCCAAAGATCAAGGTTTGAATGATTTCTCAGCTCGATATAAAAAGCTTTAATATCAAATTTTGAAGGTGTATCGATTTTCTATTTCATTGTTTGTGCAGGTGCAGGAAAATCCCTTGAGAAAGGTAAAAAAGAACCCACAAGAAAAGAACTGCATGTAGTGGTGGCCAAAATCCTGAAGGAAGTAGACTTCAATACGGTGAGACTTCTATAGATTGAGATTTAACAGATTGTAAACCGTTTACCAAAATCTTGAACTCAGGACATTCTGAATTTTGTTTTCAAACAGGCAACTCTATCTGATATTCTGCGGAAGCTTGGTATGTTTCTGTAAAGCTTTTCCCTTTTACTCAATTCGTAATTGTTGTCTTCTTCAAAATTTGCAGGAAACTGTTTTATTGAAACATTATTTTTGCTGGTTGTGTAAATATTAGGGAGCCATTTTGGAGTTGATCTTATGCATAGAAAAGCAGAGGTGAAGGATATCGTTACAGATGCCATTAACGAAATGAGTGGTGCTGATGATGAAAGGTGAGAAAGCTAAAGAAGACAAAGAAAGAAAGGACTAGTTTTGTCTTTCTTTCTGCAAATCCGATATGAAAATAAGAGAAAACATAACCAAGAAGACGGTTTAATTTAACCTTCATCTGTGAATCATAGTAGTGATTTACAGAATGGGATTTGTTTGTGCTGTTCGTGTATTGTGTAATCTGTTAGGCTCATGTAGTACCAGGTTCGCCTCACTTGTGTAGCTGTTAAGTTTCTAACTTTCTAGTTAACTATAATGATTGGATACTTTTGAGTTAATTTGAGATGTATTTGTAAGGACTTCCAATCTTTCTTCTTTTTCTGGGGGATCTTTATGTCTAGTTGTTACATTCCTATGATTTTGGAACACAGCGCAGAGCTCAAGCTCCTGCTCAACCACACTCTTTTATATGCTTGAAGAAAACGATTCCACAACAAGCAAGCCATGAAATAATACCTAGTAATATGCTTATTAGGATTAATAATAGAGAGAGAGAGAGAGAGAGAGAGAGAGAGAGAGTTTAAGGATCCCATTCCCATCTTTGTTTCAAAGTTTTTCCTCGAATTTAAGCATTGTTCCCTTGTTATAAAAGACATACATATATATAGATAACTTGGATTACGCAAACTAAGATTGCATTGTTTGATCAAATACATGATGAGATTATTACTTGCTTACAAGATTTTCGCTTCACTCACTCATTCTAATCTTCTCAAGGGTCTCACGGTGAATGCCCCTTAAAATTTTGTTTCAAAATCAGGCTGAGTAGTGACTGAACGCACCCATGCCCACTTGTGGTCATTCGTGTTCACTTCATTCTTAGCCTGTGCCACTTCCTCTAAGGGGATATAAGCATAGTTACCATTGATCGGACCAGAAACGAACCCTGTGTAACCAGCCATGACTCCATGGATAGCCGAGTGAGCCAAGAGTGTACAATACAAGTTATCCGTAGCATTTGCAGGTACAGCTCTTATCATGTAAGTCGGATCGATATATTTGACGGTGAACAGCTCGTCTGGATGCTCTCTCTCCCACCATTCCTTGAGCATTGACTTAAACCAGGCTCCCACATCCAAGAAAACTAAGTTGCCAGATTCATCCCTCTCTTGTTTCTGCGATTCATTTCTTGGTATCATATCTTGCCCTGCACCTTCAGCCACAACAAGAACAGCATGGCCACGTTCTTTTAGTCTCTTTTCAAGAAACTCAAACAGACCTCCTTTGCCTTCAAGGTAGAAGTCCATCTCTGGGATCAAACAACAATCCACATCACGACTGCTAAGTGTGGCGTGTAGAGCAATGTGTCCAGTACTTCTGCCCATGAGCTTCACTAGTCCAATGCCATTGACTGCGCTCTCGGCCTCCACGTGAGCAGCTGATATAGCCTGCTGAGCCATCTCTACAGCCGTTTGAAACCCGAACGATCTATCAATGATGCCGACATCATTGTCCACGGTTTTGGGAATACCTGTGATTCCCACCTCGAGTTTCCTCCGGCTTACTTCCTTGAAGATCTCCACAGCTCCACGCATTGTGCCGTCTCCTCCTATTATATACACCTGATGATGAGGTCCATGAGGACAAAACAGAGGATTTGGATCAAACTCAAACTTTTGCCTAGACAAAACAGAAGAAAACAAAACAGAACACACTGTAAAGAACAGAACAAGACCTGGTTGTAACCGTTGTGTTGGATGGCATCTACGATCTTATTGAGATTAAAGCCACCTCGGGAAGTGGCGAGGACAGTGCCACCTTTCTTGTGCCAATCATGAACGATCTTGGGATTTAACTTGACGGCTTCCATGGAATAAAACCCTCTGTAACCAGCTGGTATGCCATAAATCTCTTTGACATCGTACAGCTCCCATAGACCAACCACGAGCTCTCTTATGACTGTGTTCATCCCCGGGCACAGCCCTCCGCAAGTCACGATCGCCGCTTTCACAGCCGATGGCTCGTACATGATCTCTTGGCGGGGTCCAGCTCTGTGGTAGGCGAAACGTGGTTGGGACTGGTCGGAGAGGTCGTAGGCGACCTGGGAGAGGATGACGTCAGAAGGGTTGATGTAGAAGCCATCGGAGGGGTGGAAGAAGGGGTTTTCATCAAGTGGATTACTCCGGTGATGGAGGCCGGAGAGAGATGGGAGCTTCTTGATACTAGTTGCCGTCTCTGTCGCCATTCTTTGGTGATGCCGAGAGAAGAGAAGATGGTAACATCGGCTTTACTTATGGAAAGAGGTGGTCACACGGCGGAGACGTGGCAAGTGCAGCCGCATAGGCCTCGACACGTCGCCTGATTATTAATAATAATTAATAAACAAAAGTATAGTGTAGCTCTCTGTTCAAGTTTCTAACTTTTTATTAATTATTGTATTGTATGAGTGGGATATTTTGTAGAACAACGTACGTGTACTTTGATCAATCGAATCCTCCTCATATAATATTACTGACGGACAAGTTGAAAAGAAATATATACTGATAGAGCCTCTCCTCTCTATCTGATGGTTGATATTTTAAATGGGAAGGGATACGATGACTCACTAAGTAATAGCAAGATGATCAATATAAAGCCAACAAACCTAAAAAGATATTAAAGAAAGAAGAGGAGAGGTAAAGAAGAGTAATATCAAATGTCTTTAATCACAGAAGTAGTACACAACTGAAAGTGATATGTTTGTTTTGCATCATTTTGCTATAAAATTATCCTCAACGTTGATCACTTGAAGTTGAAAGTAATCAATTCTTCTTAATTATATGACATAAATTACACAAAATATAACAAAGCATATTTCATATTTGAAAATATTAAAAGAATGCTGCTATCACATAACATAAGTAGCATTAGCAAATGACGAGTAGAAATGGGGGAAACTTTTTCAAACCAGCAACTGTGGGGAATCGAACCACGAAGTTTATCCATTTATCAGAGTATCAATACGGGTGTGTAGCCAATAGGCCACACGATCATTCAGTCACAATGTATCCAATTAAGTTAATTATTACTTGGTAAATTAGGGCCACTGTTCCAAGTTCCAACCATTACTTGTATCTGGTAAATATTGCTGCTAACTACAACTTCAAGATCTTTAATCTCATATCATCTTTTATTTATCCCAAAATATATTCATTTATTAATCAACAATCTTGTTTAGACATGGGACTTTAATTTGCATGTATTTTAAAATAGGAGAACACTTAACAAGACGAGGATGCAAATAAAAGATGTAGTTAGCAGCAATATGGTCCAGAATTTCTAACGAAACAACAAAGAACACGCAATATGCTTTGTATCCAATGAACCTATAATTAACAAGATGTAACAACTACTTTTAAAAAGTTTTTTCATTATGTTGTATCATGTGATGTCAGATATTTTAAGTAACGTATTTATGATGAGTTCAAGTAAAAGTGTGTTACACTCTTTTTCTTTTTCTTTTTAAAATCTAACAACTAATTTCAAAAAGTTTTTTTTCATAATGTTTTATCACGTGATTTCAGAAATTTGAAGTAACATATTTATGATGAATTTGAGTAAAAGCGTGCTAAGTTCTTTTTCTCTGTATCATTTTCTCTGTATCATGACATTTTTACAAAAAAAAAATCTAATAACTAATTTCAAAAAGTTTTTAATCAGAGATTTTAAGTAACGTAATTATGATGGATTAGAGTAAAAACGTGTTACATTTTTTTCTCTTCATCGTGGCGTTTGTTAAAAAATTCTAGTAAGATTTTTTAACAAGGCAACACATCTTACATGCCCATTTAAGGTCATATTTTTAGGGGTTTTTCTCTTTTTGTAATCAATTGTTTTGGGAAAAAAAAAGTCAAACAAACAAAATTGACTTGAGTTACAGATTTTGGGTCAAGTTGAACCGGAATTTAAACCACCGGGTCGGCTCCATCTAAAATCTTAAGATCATCTCCGCCTTATCTTGTTGACTACACACTAAAGTGAGAGAGGAACAGAGAGACTTAGAGAGATAGAGCAACAATGGCAGCAACGCTTACTGGATCAGGGATTGCTCTTGGTTTTTCTTGTTCCCCAAAGTTCTCTAAGAGACCTTCTTCTTCTTCGTCCAACCGTCGCTGCATCAAGATGTCCGTTTCGATAGAAGAGAAGACGAAGAACTTCACTCTTCAGAAATCTGAGGAAGCTTTCAATGCTGCCAAGGTTAGGCCTTTTCAATTTCCATGGATTCCATTGATGTCCCGTGTTGCTTTGATTTTGGTTAAATTGATTATCTGTGTGACCCTTCTAGGGAAATTGCGAACAAGACATGAATACATGAGATTGAATCACAATCTTAGATAAAGTTTAGGTTTTTTGGTTTTTATTGTGTCCTGATTACTGAAACTGGTTGATTCTTTTGTGTTAGAACTTAATGCCTGGTGGTGTGAACTCACCTGTACGTGCCTTCAAATCAGTTGGAGGACAACCAGTTGTGATGGATTCTGCAAAGGGTTCACGACTACGAGACATTGATGGGAATGAGTACGTTGACTATGTTGGTTCTTGGGGACCAGCTATAATTGGTCATGCTGATGATGAGGTTTGTTTCTTTCCAAGTTTCAATGATTTCAAAATTGTTGATGATTAAGGTTTTTGATGTAGTTCTGTGTCTAGTGCAGGTTCTTGCAGCTTTAGCTGAGACAATGAAGAAAGGAACAAGCTTTGGTGCTCCTTGTCTCTTAGAGAATGTTCTTGCCGAGATGGTGATTTCAGCTGTTCCAAGTATTGAGATGGTTCGGTTTGTTAATTCGGGTACTGAAGCATGTATGGGCGTGCTACGTCTCGCTCGTGCCTTCACTGGGAAAGAAAAGTTCATCAAGTTTGAAGGTTGTTATCATGGTCATGCAAACTCTTTCCTTGTCAAAGCAGGTAGTGGTGTAGCTACTTTGGGTTTACCTGACTCCCCTGGTGTCCCGAAATCAGCTACTTCAGATACTCTAACAGCTCCTTATAATGATATTGCTGCTGTTGAGAAGCTCTTTGAGGCAAACAAAGGCGAGATTGGTGCCATCATTCTTGAACCTGTTGTTGGTAACTCAGGGTTTATCACACCTAAACCAGAGTTCATCAATGGTCTACGCCAGATTAGTAAAGATAATGGTGCTCTTCTTATTTTCGATGAAGTCATGACTGGTTTTCGTTTAGCCTATGGTGGAGCTCAAGAATACTTTGGTATCACACCTGACTTAACAACTCTTGGGAAAATCATCGGTGGTGGTCTTCCCGTGGGAGCATACGGTGGAAGGCGAGATATTATGGAAATGGTAAGGCTTCAGCTGTTAGAAATTGAAACGACCAATCTTTGAGTTTGCTGCAAGTGAACTGAGCTTTGATCATTGATGTCTTTTTGCAGGTTGCACCAGCAGGACCGATGTATCAAGCTGGTACGCTAAGTGGTAACCCGTTGGCTATGACTGCTGGTATTCACACGCTGAAGCGGTTAAGTCAGCCTGGGACATATGAATACTTGGACAAGATCACGAAAGAGCTTACAAGTGGGATACTAGAAGCCGGCAAGAAAACTGGGCATGCGATGTGTGGTGGTTACATAAGTGGGATGTTCGGTTTCTTCTTCACTGAAGGACCCGTCTATGATTTCTCGGACGCCAAGAAGAGTGATACAGAGAAGTTTGGAAAGTTTTTCAGAGGAATGTTGGAAGAAGGGGTCTACTTGGCACCTTCTCAATTCGAAGCCGGTTTTACCAGCTTGGCTCACACTGCAGAAGACATCCAGTTCACTATAGCAGCAGCCGAGAAGGTTTTAAGTCGAATCTAGAATGCTCTGGAAGCTTCCAGAGAACCATGAATGTTTTTTGGCGTGTTCTCTCATTTGAACATATGAGACTTCTTGTGTAGTGAGTGAGCTTATGATAATAATTGGTAGATAGATGGAGAACCGGAACCCACTATGCAATTTTTTAAACCGAGTAATAAACCAGAGTTAATCAACATTACAGGACACAATTTGTTTTTTTTTGATGTAGAGAAACTTAGGTTCAGACTTGAGAGCATCGAAACTGTGGCCTCAAATACTTGATGGATATGTTTTATAAATATATTTCACTGACTTTCACTGTCATTGAAAAAACATATTTCATACATCTTTGGTTATCTACTTCAACAATGAGTTGTCAACAATGAGATATACCCGATGTTGTTTCCTTCTCAAAGTTAAGTTTTCGTAGTTTTAGTTGCATTTTTCTGTCTTCACATCTTTGCTTCTAGCTGCTGTGTGATGGATATTTTTTAGTTGTAACTTGATCCAAACCATCTGTGCTGATTTTGGTTGTTCACAAAGAATGAAGAGGAATCATCCTGATGAAAGCTGTCAAGATGTTTTGGAAAGCAAGTTGTACGGTTTTTATGTTAGATAGTTGAACAAGTTTTCTCTTGATCATGTTTTGTGACAACAATAAGTAGCTCAGGATAGAGTTGAGTGGTTAACAGCTAAAACTTGATTATGAGCTTTCATTATGTTTCTGTTCAAGTATTAAAAGTAAATGTTTACTCCTTATAGATTGATATATAGTTATATACCAACATTTCCCATATTCAAACATTTATAAATTTTCTGATTTTTTACTTTTTGTTATATCAAATGAGAAACACTCCGTTAATTCTCAAGTACGTAAATCTAATATTATTTTTAAATAGTTTTCGTTAAATGAGAAAATAGGAAATATACATATATCCCCAATAGATAATTACATGAAATTTTTAAAAGAAGTAGAGAATTCAATTCCGGAAAAGCATAAATACAACATCCGAAAATGCATATAAATCATCCGGAAACCTAATTTCTCTACTTCGCACACTTGATAAACTCAGAAAATATGACAGCGTAACGGGTACACGTGGTGGTTGGTATATCAAGTCGGGGGCGCAGGGTAAAGTCAACATTACATGCATGGTTAACGTATTTTTATTATTTATGTAGCTGCTGCGGAAGAGGGCTGCTTGCCAATGCCGTTTATAGGGGTCTGACGTCCATCTTCAATCATCTCAGCCCTTCGATCATTGCCGCAGGTACACTTGTTGGCTTGAAGAACGAGAGGTGCTGGCTCAGGTGATGATATTGTGCCTAGCTTCAGCATGTCGAGGGTCACCTCTGCAGGTAACTTAGCAGCTTCTACTTCTTTCTCTCCTATATGCGGCGACGTTTTACAGTATTTGTAGACAATGTAGAGTATCATTTGGAGTGCACCGAGACCAAAACCAATCACGTTCGGGAACTGCAGAAAAAAAAAACATAATTAATTGGCAAATAACATGATACATTTATTTAATATTCTCACTTTCCATGCTTTCTAGCTTATGAATAAAGTACGTTAAAAAAATTATATGAAGTAAAAGTTTATAGCAAACTTGTGCGGCATTGATAGAAGTTACGTACAAAATATAATTTCTGTGTAACAAATAAAGATAAAAAGAACTTAATATCTAATAAGTTTCTTTTGCAAAAGCAAAATCTTTTAATGTTTCTGTGGAACATAAAGCGAGTCTCTTTATAAATTGTTTTATAATTTTAATCGTAAAGGAAAGTACCAAACAAAAGAGTTTTGCTTTCTTTAGTTGTTTATCTTTGCCAATCCATATCTCTTTTTATCTATGAATCTATGATTAGAACCTCAACGTCTCAGGTTCATTAGAAACAAAAGCACCCACTTCATGTAATATACATTATGATAATGATAAACTTATGATTATGATGGTTCAAGACATGATAATCATGTTAATATATATGCACTTCTTTTATAACCAAAAATATCAGTGTTTTTATTCTAACTTTACGTCGTTCAGTATATGTGACTCCTGCTATATTGATTACAGTGTTTCATAAAATTCAAATTAAATTGAGTGTATGTGCTGATGTGCAATACAATTATTTGTATAGATGAATATATAAATTGAGAGAGAGAGAGAGTTCGGACAAAAAAAAAAATTGAGAGAGAGAGAGAGATGAAATGGCTTACAGCAACATAGATGTCCTTGAGAGCAAGACCATAAAGGAGCCATATGACAGCACTAATTGTAAGGGTTAAGGATAAGCTAAAGGGCATGTACTCCACACTCCTTGTCTTTATAACCGTCCTCTATATTTTAAACAAAAATATATGTTAATCATTGAAACTAAATCACAGTTTAATGGCCTCTTAATTAATTAGTACTTACGATTATGCTTAGAGGGGCGGCGAAAACACAAACAGAGAATCCAACACAGATCCCTCCGATAATCTTAGCACGTGTTGCTCCTTTTACCAAGAACTGGCAGATAAGGAGAATGATACAGAATCCTCCAAAGTTCATAAGAAGTAATATCTTCACTGTCAACATCTGCAGCATCCATTAAGAAATGTTTTCTTTAGCGACTTCATTTGATTTTTTAACCACATGCATGTTGACATATACGAGGAGCTGAGGATTTTTTTACGTACCCGGGCTGGCTTGGGAGCGTAGGCAAGGAACATAGAGATGTAGATGGTTTCGATGAAGCATCCAAAGGCGTTAATAGTGACGAGGAGGAAGACATCTTTCTTCTGTGTCGCATAGTAAAGCCAAAGCGTTGCACTGAAGAGCGCCAC
>NC_025688.1:15689667-15699309 GCF_000633955.1 Camelina sativa
CTATATTTTAAACAAAAATATATGTTAATCATTGAAACTAAATCACAGTTTAATGGCCTCTTAATTAATTAGTACTTACGATTATGCTTAGAGGGGCGGCGAAAACACAAACAGAGAATCCAACACAGATCCCTCCGATAATCTTAGCACGTGTTGCTCCTTTTACCAAGAACTGGCAGATAAGGAGGATGATACAGAATCCTCCAAAGTTCATAAGAAGTAATATCTTCACTGTCAACATCTGCAGCATCCATTAAGAAATGTTTTCTTTAGCGACGTCATTTGATTTTTTAACCACATGCATGTTGACATATACGAGGAGCTGAGGATTTTTTTACGTACCCGGGCTGGCTTGGGAGCGTAGGCAAGGAACATAGAGATGTAGATGGTTTCGATGAAGCATCCAAAGGCGTTAATAGTGACGAGGAGGAAGACATCTTTCTTCTGTGTCGCATAATAAAGCCAAAGCGTTGCACTGAAGAGCGCCACAACATAAGGAAGAGATTGGAACCCTTCTGTTGTCTTCTTCTTCCAAATTCTATAGAATGTTGGCCTGCATCCAAAATAAATCTAAATATTAATTACTCAATTATAAGGGAGTATATATTGATGTAACGTACATATTTATTTATATAAATGTATGTGCTGATTTATATATATATGTTACTTACACAGGAGAGAGGAACACGGCGAAGGAGATGACATTGCCTGAAAATTATGCAAATATATAGCAAAATATGGTATTAGTAAATCGATATCCAATCTCTAGAATTTAGAAAAGGGTACGGTTGCAGAACTTGATCAAAAATATCCACATATAAGAAATGAACGCAACGTTAGTATCATACCAAGCAAGCCAAAGACGAAGGCCCATGTATTTTCGGTGTTGAGGAGAGTCATGCTTCTCTTTTGGTATATATATAAACAAGTTTAAGGTTTTCTATATGAGAAGAAGAAGAGAGGTGACACTTAGATTTGTAAGTGTTTTCTCTTAATATAAAAGCTTATGGCACGAGCTTAGTGTTTCGGGGACTTCACGTATATATAGGGGGTTAGGGCTAAAGAGAGGAATGGGGTGTGTGTGGGAGAGATGGAAAAAGAAGAAATGTTTTGTGTGAACAATAATATTTTTGAATACTTTTGAAAAAAGAGATAATTAAAAAAGCTTAGTGTCATTGTAGTTTTATAACAAATAAAAGACCTACAACAATAATTCACACGCTAAACCATTACCAAATTACATACATTTTGACGTACAGAAAACAATTCAGTTATCAACATAACCTTTTTTGGGGTTTAGCTTAAGAGATAATACATAATTAGTTATATTCATAAAAATCATAATGCTTGTCAATCTCAGTTTAGGCAAGCTCTTTTTTTGAGGATTATGTCTAGATTCTACCTATGATCCGTATATACACCCATGTAGTATGATTGAAAAATTGGAGAATGACATAAATAATGACCTAATTATTGTACGATTTTGTGGTTTTTGACCAACTTTCTTACATATTTACATAATATATTAAATATACTTATGTACGTTATTCGGTAACTTTGGTCGTTTGATATTTTTTTCTTTAAGATTAAGTCATTTAAATTATTCTACATACTAGATTAAGATCCGTGCTAGAGCACGGGTTAAAATTCATTTTATTTACATTGTAACTTTTTATATAAAATATAATTTATGTGATAATTTTTAAAAGTTTTTTTGGATAAAATATTATGCAATAAAATTATATGCTAAATATGATGACTTGAAAAAGACATTTATTTTGTAAGTTTTATATTGTTAATGATTCTAGATAAGTACCGTGCTATAACAATGGTTAAATTTTATTTTATACAAACTTTTGTATATTTTCTATTTTAAAATAAAATTTTAATATGTTGTATTGGTTTATGTACGTGAAGTTCTTTGAATAATGTATATTCTATCTCATGACTTGAATGTCATTATAAGACATAATTTTGTGAATTTGTTTTTTAAAAAGTGAGTTATTATATTATGAGTAATTTAATATATTGTTATACTTTTTGTTTTAATATACTTGATTTTTTTTTAAAATTCTTTCATATTATAGTGACATATTATTGACATTGCTATAACAAACCAATTTAGAGTGTTTATAGTTTCTAACTTTAATATCAAGTTTTAATATTTTAAAAATATTTCAAACTAAATTATTTAAAGTTTATTATATTATATAAAATTATAAAATTCAACAAAAAAGTATGAAATTGAATTTAAATATTCAAATTTTGACCCGTTACTCAGTAAATTTTTTAATTCAATAGATATTATTTTTAAAGAATAATATTAATAAAAATTTAATATTTTATATATTGAATCATTTATATTTGTTTTTAAAAATTCAACTTAAACAATGTTGTGTACTTCTGTTTTATTATATAGAAGATATTGCTTATTATACGCACATATACATCATTTCGTAGAGTTACTAATTTAAACCAACCTAGTAATCACAAATGATCAAAATGAATGCTTATATACTTTGCGGAAAACAATTTGGCATGTTGCGGAAAAATTATATTTCATAAGTTTTATGTACGTTTAATTGTATATGAATATACAACTATATAAATAAATACACTATATAGATAACAATATTATCATTCCACTAGCTAGTTGTTCTCTATACATCAACAAAATATTACGACAATCTGGAATTTGCTTTAGATCTTAAAAGAGAGTGAGATTTGCAAAGTTCTCACTACATTTACGTTACTAAGCAAATTAGTTCACGTGACACTGTATGTCAAATATTATGCTGTTTTCACTTTAGCTCTTTTTAATCCTGATATTCATGTTTCTTTATGGAACAAAAAAATAATTAGCCGTTTCTCAATCATTATTATTTTGTCCATACTCTTGTTTAAAAGAACCGTTAGGAACTAATCAGACGTTTGTGATAGACTTAGCGTCTAGCGAAAAAATTGAACTAGTTAGGACGTTTGTGATAGACTTAGCGTCTAGCAACAAAATTGAACACTAAGCAAAGATGAATCTAAATTAGTTTTAGGACTATTTAAATAAATAAATAATAAAATAAGAATATATGATATTAAATATATATAGTTTTATCTATGTTAATAGAAAAAAAACAATCAAATAATATATAAAATTATTGTTTTAAAATTATAGTAAACACATAATAACGTATTTGTAAAACAAAATTTTATAATTTTAATTAAAAGTTTGTACATTAGTTATGGTTGTACATCACAAACTCTCAATATAAATGTCTAAATAACAAAAATAAATTTCTGATTAATATTTAGCTTTTAAAATAATCGATATATACAAAATTAAATTAGATTATAAAGAAAATAATCAGATTAAACAGAGACTAACCGGATCATTGTCATTAATTGAGGTGGATAAGATGAGCTTAGTAATTGCTGTTTGTATGGAATATAATTGGTATTAGACGAAGAATTTTAGCACAAAAGTATATATCATTGAAATAAATAATATATATATAATCTTTCTTTATATTACACATATGTAGGAGCTCTTCTTTTCGTTGTTGTTGAAACTATAGTAATTTTTTTGTCAAAATATTCTCTATTTAAATCCTATTAAATTTGTATTTTATATCGTAGTTGAATACTCTTTTAATCTTTTCAAATCCTTTTGAGTTAAGAGAAAGTAAAACTCTTTGACGATTTTTATTATTATATAAAAGTAAAACGTGATAGATGTATAAATACTAGTTTTCAGCTGGTATACTACACATGGGACGACATAATAAATTAATCATTCACAAAATGTAATTATATACTTGTCATTCTAGTACATTTTTTAGATATCAATGTATCTGTGTTTATGATTAATTGATGTTAGGCTGTTACATTGGAATTGATTTTGTTGTTCTTCATATTTGTTTTTCTTATTGCTCGAACTAGATTAGCTACCTAGTTTTTGTTCTTAGGATTATTCCATCTGGGTATCGAAAGTGTTGTTGAATTTCCTGAAAATAACAAAGGTAATCAAAGTGATTCTTAACCAACGGGAGTTGAAGTTAAGACACTTTGTGAACATATCAAACTTGAACCTTGTTAATGCATTCTATCTAATTAATTGCATTAGATTTCAAACGAGAGTTTAGGATTTAGAAAGTTCATTGCATAGATAGTTAACACTGTGGGAGCGAGTTAGCTTTACACAAGTGATTTGAGTTCAAAAACATTCCTTAATGCATTCCATCTAATTAATTGCATTTGTTATCATATTTCTCTGATGATTCCCTGTGTCCAATGCTTTTTGTTGATTGATTTAAACACTTTTTTATTTACAATTTTTGGTATTGACTTTCATCACAAACCTTTCTTTTGTCTTAGCTAGGCCTGGGCAAATAAACCGAACCCGAGGAATCGACCCGAACCCAACCTGAAAATACCCGAACCCGATCCGAACCAATTCTGTCTAAATAACCAATAGGTTTTCGTTTTCAAATAATCACAGGTATCGGATATTACCCGAACCGAACCCGAGGAACCAAAGATACCTGTTTATACCCGAGAACAATTATACACGATATCACACTATCACATATGAATTGTTTTGCGAGACATGGTATGCTCAGTTTCATTTGTTTAAGATTTCATGGTATGCTCAGTTTCATTTGTTTAAGATTTAGTTCACTGTTTTTTGTTGAAATTGTTAGATTATACAACTGTTTGTACAGTTATATTTCAGGTTTTTTTGGTACATTTCAGGTTTTTGTGGGTACTTTGGATATGTTCGAGTAGGTACTATCCATAACCGAATATATTTTTGATACATTACATGTTTCTTAAAGTCAATACCCAAATAACCCGAACCCGATAGGAGCCGAACCTGAACCGACCCAAAATTATATGAACACCTGTTCAGATCCTATATTAGTAAATCTGAATTACCCGAACCTGAACCCGATCCGAACACCCAAATGCCCAAGCCTAGTCTTAGCTATATTTAATCTTCATAATTTTATAGTGCGATTGTTTGATCTTTATGGATTCAATCCTGAAGTGTTATAACGATATCATTAGATCGTGGTTGAGTACGCATTAGATTTTAATTGATCTTTGATCAGATTTTTAACTAAAAAAGGATTTATTTAGAGACTAAATATTGATAAATATCTTACAACCAATCATTAGCTTAATGAAATTGAACTACTAGCTAGTTTTACTGCGTCAATAGGTCTCACATGGTTACCATTTTGTAAAGTGTTTAGGCCGTTTTAGGTTAGTTCAATTTACATGCATAGAGCATAAACTTTTTCTTACTTATTGTTTTGGAAATTGCGATATGATATTTTTATTTTTTTCCTTCAAAACAACCATTAGTTGTTCAATGATGTAATCATCTATAGACCTAAATTAATTAGTAGCAAATCTCTAGTTACATGTGCATAATTTACTTTATACTATACATTCGTTGAAGGTGTAACCAATCTGACCGACAATAAATTAGTAATTGGTAATCTCTAAACTAAATTAATTAAATGTGAATCACGATTTCTGTTGTAATAAACAAATCTTGAATCATGCAATTTCTTGTAAGTTGTAACTAATTACACCTTCGGATCCTATTTTACTTTATTTTAATGTTCTGTTACAGTAAATAGTTTGAAACGAAAGCTTAATCAAAATTTGTGTCGGAGAAACATAANAAAAAAAAAAAAAAAAAAAAAAAAAAAAAAAAAAAAAAAAAAAAAAAAAAAAAAAAAAAAAAAAAAAAAAAAAAAAAAGAAGAAGAAGAAGAAGAAGAAAGTAAGATCATTTTCAATACGTCAGACCTCTCCGATGCGTGTGGACGTCACGCGCGCATTAGAGGTAGAAAGCTCTGTTTGCATTACAAGTGGAAAACTTTATACAGTGCCAATAATACGTATAAACCTTTTTCTTCTGTTTGCCGGTAGATGTGTGCGTAACCACCTTTGCTTTGTCGTACTTGTATAGTTGTACATGGGATATGGACGGACACATAAAAGGAAGGTTTTTTTTCTTATCGCATTGGTTTTTAACGTTCCCAAGTCAATAGCATATGATCATTTGCCACTTTGGTATGAATATTGGAATCAATAAAAATGGCTGGTTACTTAGTTTAAGAGTTTGATTAGTTAGTTTTTTAAAAATGGGTTTAATGCGATCTAGTATTAGTTATGCTCTCTTTTTAAAAAAAAAAAAATTCTATCAGATAAGCTGCGAATCTGAATGGTGATCCAATGAACGATTGTACACAATAAAAACGTTTATTATCTCCTTTCTAAAAGAGTAAAATTAAATTACAGCATATATAACATTTACATTATCATCATCATATCTTTCGATTGGAAAGAAACGGCATGGTACGCTGAATATAACTGATATAATTTTGGGATATTCACTTACAAAACATTCTTAATTAAATTTTAATACAAATACTTTTACCACTTTTTTACAGGTACAATACATTATTAAAGTTATACCTTTGAACTCCATACTATTTCTCATTACCATTATCATACAGTTTATACCGCGATGGTGTACAACAACTTTATTTTCCACCTTTGATGTTTGCAAGACATGTGTCATTTATCCGAAAAAGGGAAGATATTTTCTTATGTAGATGAATGCTTTGACCAAAGTCAATGGATATAAATTATTTTTTCATTCATCTATATTATTCGTGATCAGTGTACAGTATATATTTTCTTAAGAGCATATTTGGAAAACGATTCATTGATAAACGTCTCGAGTATGTAACAATCTTATGATGCGAGATATGTTGATTTTTTTTTTCAGTATTTATATATGTGAAAGAAAAAGATGTAAGTAAAATATAACTTATGGGTAAGGAGAAATTCGTCCTTATGTTAATATATATGATGGGGTTACATACAAATATATTAAAAATGCAATAATTGATTGAGTCACTACTTAAATTAGCTATGTCTATTATTCGGCCACTAAATAGCTTTGTCCTATATATCTAATCGGACTTTTGATTCAATCTGAAATATAAAATAATACTATGCTTTTCGAGATTTAATAGTTTAGATTATATATATGAATATGCACGAACCAAATAACATGAGCGAGTTTAGTCCGGTATAGAGGCTTTTTTATAAATACTGTAATCTAATATGAAGATGACTATTTTTTTTTTTTTTGTCAACAAGATGACTATGATTTTAAATTTTTAATTGGTGAATTCATCTACTCGCATGTGTTTTTAATTTTTTTAAAAACAATTATAATTATATTGCTTCAATGTTGGTCTGGTTTTATTATTCAGTTTAATCCAATAGGAGGCTTGTAAACTGAGTTTACTGTTTACTTGCTTAATTATATGAGATAGGTTTACGTAATGGATTCTTGTGACAATGAACATGTTATATATGAGTGTATAAAACCCAAATGACATAATCTAGCTAGTGTGACCTCTATATATTATTGTTTAGCTTTCAATCGATCTTTAGACACATAGTATATATTAACTAAAATTTAAGGTTAAATACACTATTTTTCTCAATAGTGGTCAATGTACTGTGACGACAAAGAAATAAGATTCTCCTAGATGTTTTTTTCTCTCTAATTATCTGACGTTCCCACTACAAACAACAAGTAAGTGACAACAATTCCGTTATTTCGGTATACATATTGTTTCTTCGTTTTAGATTAATTTAAAGAAAAGCTAAAACCAAATTCTTATTTGTCTTTTCCTTTCTATGTGGTTAACCACCTGAGTCACCAGACTCGTCAAATCTCATAGCTATGTTTCAATCATCGTAATCATATTAGCGAACTATAAGCAAATGCATTAGCGAATTAAAATAAAACTGCTAAAATACATGCACATCATATATATATATATATATATATATATATATTTAAGGGAAAACAAGAACCTGATTTTAAGACAAATTCTATAATAACTAATTTAAAATATATTTTAAACGATATGTATAGCAATTCTCTTTTAATTATAGTTATAATAAACATTAGTTTACTTGATATATGTTTCATACACTTAACAATATATATATATATACACATATATAAGGAATTAAATTAACAGTACCAAACCATTTTCGTTATCACTTGACAATTCTTAAGAAAAACATATTTTATATACAGCTTATCTGGACTGAATACCAGACTAACAAAATTAGTATCATTAGATATATTTATGTATTCGAATTTAAGGTAAGCCACTTAGACTTTCATATTTTCTTTAATTATTTGGTTTGAGCTTGTGCCATTTTACGCATATGTAATTATATAACTAGATGTACGATTAATACATACGCAAAAACAAAAAAAGAAGCAAAATGAGAAATCGTAGTCCCATAATTGGTTACGTTTCCAAATTCCAACCTCCTCCACCATCCAAGCACCACTTGGATAGTTTATACAACTTGAGCCATTGCTTTAAAGAAAGGTCACACACCACAGTTCCTTTTAAAGTCTTTTTATATTCTAAGATAATTCATGCAATATTTAGAATTGTTATTATTTGTGATTGTAGATATTCTGCTACATTAATTAAAAATGTAGTGGGCTAGTCCTCATCTAATAATATCTTTCAAATTTTCCAAATCATGTGTATATAAAAACATGAATTACAAGAAATATAGCGACCATAAATAAAATTTAACTACCAAGAAACAAATAACTGATCGTATTTATTTTTGAATAATTTCATAAAATCTCGTGTTTATGTTTTCCAAAATTATACCACAAGTTAAAATAAGAAAAAGGACCAAATAACCTTAACTACACATAAGATATGTGATCAGATAATTACCCTAATTAAGCTTTTTGTATTTTTTTTTGTTTTGTTAATTGTCTTTAACAAAATTAAAACCCAATTATTAAATAAGAATTCGAACGACTTACAAAAATTTAAGAACGTGATTTGAAGGCGATTAGTACGTACGTAACATTGTTACGTGATTTTAAATTATAAGAAGTCTTTCTAGATATAACGCATTTTTAAGGTTAAAATCTGTTTGTTGTCACAAAAAAAAAAAAGTTAAAATTTGTTTAAGGAAAGCTGCAGGTTTTATGCAATAAACTTTGTAACTTATGAAATTTGCCCAAAAAAAATAAAAATTGAAATTGTGAAGCTTCTATGACCGCCTGCTAAAACCGTTGTGGTATTCTTTTATTGGAAATATACGTTGTTTGGCTATTCTTTAGAAACTTTTGATGCATCCACAAATCCACTGGAACGTACATATGTATCGTAAAAGCAACCACGTAATGAACAAATGATTAACCCATGCATTGTTATATCATAATCAAACCGCCACGTTGTTCCAAGCAATCATATAATTCTGTGACACCTCTGATTTCTTTGTCATGCTAATGTCAAACATTCACATAATTAATTAAGTGGTAATAACTAGGGTAATGATAACTAGGTAAGTAACATTTTTAAAACAATTTGTCCTGTATAATCGATCTACTAATAAGTCACTACAGTTTAAAAGTATGATAATTTTTCTGTTCTTTCCACTCAATCCCAATGTTGAAGCAAAAAGAGCTAGATGAAGCAATGCTAATTTTGCTGTTTTCCTAATAATCAAGGAAATATTTCTATAACCAAGACTAATGCGAAAACGTATCATATTTTTTTTT
>NC_025688.1:15700124-15723095 GCF_000633955.1 Camelina sativa
ATCGTGACTCGTGATGTGCGAGTTTTCGTCTCATGTAATAAGATAACGAATTTAAAAAGGAAGAAATAAACAATTATCAAACAAAAAAGGAAAATAAACATCCATGAAGATAGCGATCACGTCGGCTTTATCTAGAGATCTTATAAAAAGAGAAAGATTAAAAGAGAGATTGGAGAGGATATGATATGATTGGCCAAATTTGTTATTGCCACTTAAATAAATTGCACTATTTATTTATTTCTAAAATGAGTTGTGTCAAGTTTCTTCTTCTTTTCATGCCGCCCCCTAACCTTATTATATAAGGCCGGGTTTGATAATTCAACTAGATTTTATTGTCTTCGCCTCTTGGGTCTAAAAAGGTTTGATATATTTTTGAACAGAATCAGAAATTACTATCTGGAGAACTGTTTTATTTTGTAGCTTTTATATTAATTTTTTTTGTTAAGCTAGGTTTTATTCCAGGAGTTTTATTTCTTTTTTCTTGCTGTCCACACCATGTGAACGAAAACCTAAACTCAAAACTGTGAAAAAGATTTATTTGCAGCCAATTTTGTTAGTTGTTACTATTCAAATTCCCTTAACTAAACAAGAAAATATTTGATTTAAATGATAAGCTGATAACCCATAATTAGTTCTAGAACCACATGTTTTACCAAAATTTTTTTGGGAACAGTCTAGTATATATTGAGTCACTAACTTCTCAACTTCATTAAAACCACAAAAGAAATTTCTTAAATTGGTAAGTCGAATGACTGACATAAGTTTCAGTCATGCTATTCCATTTTGTCTATAATTAGGTAATTCGCAGTTTCACTAATTATAGCCAACATTAATAGTTAGTACAAACAGATAAATCTATCAGCATTTGTACAAATTTGTTTGTGAACAACACAAAAAGTGATAATTTTGAGGATTTGTTTTCTTCGAAGTGATGATCAGTCATAATATAACGATCAGTTCTCATTTTTCTATAGTCTCTTCACAAACATAATATTTTCTCAAAATTTAAAATCAACCATATATACGACTGAAAAAAAAAAGGGTTGACCAAATAAGAATTTGTTTCTTCCTTTACTTCACCATTAACTTTTTATTACATCAAACCTATTGAACCTTTTTATGATTACATCAAACTATTGTTATCCGTACACTAATAGATTCCAATGATATTGAACTTGCCAAATTCTAGATACATTCATGATCGATACTGCACTTATAAATTCTTAATGTTCCTGAATAACGGTTTTGCAAAAAAATAAATTATTATAAAAAATTGAATATAGCATAATACACATTTTTGAATTTCAACAATTGATTTTGTAGTGGGTTTGATTTTATTTTTACATTCATTAAAAAAATTGACTTTATGTGGAAAAAAAGAGTTGTGTTAAATACTCAAAATGGAAAAAGGCTTTTCGCTTCTTTTGCTACTCGTTTATATACGTATTTTCCTTTTCACCCTTTAAACAAACAATATGTGGCTGCTTCAATTTGCACAATCCAAATCGATCACGATTATCTATGATCTAAACCGATCTAAACTCAGTGCCCTATTTGCTATTTCATACCATTTTCAGTAGGTAAGATATTTGACTGAAATATAAGTAATTTAAAAAATATATATTGTTTCTTAGGAAAAACTAAAATTAATTTTAAACAGAGATTTATTAATTTGATGGGGATAACTTTTTCATATAAACACCAAGTTGGTTTTTTAATCTTATACTTGTTCGCATGATAGACTAATTATTGAAGGCTTTATGAGCCTTTCTATGAGTTAATATTCCACTCTGATAACAAGAGATAATATCACAACTTTGTTTTTCTTTCCATTATTCATTTGTTCTCTCCTTTTTTCTTTTGTTGTTAGTTTCTTTGTTGTTGTTGTTGTTGTTGTTGTTGTTGTGTATTACAAGAAGAACATATCTTATTTTTTTGGTCTTCCCCAAATTTGATGCAACACTTGGCAACTTCGGTAGTTGATTGGGTTGTTGCATACTTGTATACTCCTCTTTCATAATCTTCAAATCTATTTTTTTTTTTAAATTTGTGTGTGCATATAATGATATAAACATTGAATAATAATATATCAAAATTCAATTCCTAGAGTAAAATAGTATAGATGATTAATTAATAAAAAACAATTAACATTATTTTTGCTTTTTACATTATTTAGTCTTCACAATTCAACAATGCACAGCCATGTAACACAAAATATACACTATATGTATATATGCATTATCCATATATCATAATGCCTCTAATGATTTAAAAATATATATACAGTATTATAAAACACACTAGTCATCCATTAAGGGAAAACGTTTTAATTTTTTTTTGTCTTGTGTACAGTTGGCCGGCAGCTTTGGTCACCAATTTTTGTCCCACTTTCCCCCCTTCTTATTGCCATTAAGTTTATCTCCTAAAATTATTTTAAAATCATACATTTTTAAACAAAAAATTCCCATAATTATTGGGAATGAGGTGGTATTATACTACCAACTCATCTAGTTTGTAAGGATGGTTTAAGAACTTCTTTATTCATCACCAAAAAAATAACTCAAAACTTTGGTCTCTCTCAAATTCTCTCCCAAAACTCATAGGTTATGTCACAACTCAACATAGCTTTTTATATCAAAACACATATCCTAATCCTATCAGGAAAACACCAATATTTAGATAACTCCTAAATATTATTTGAGCTTATCTTCTCTTGAACTTATCTTCTCTAATCATAACTTGATTAGGAAGTCTTCCTCTTCAAGCTTATCCAACATTCTCCCTCTTAAGCTTGAAGTCTATCTTCTCCAAACCTTCAACACCAATGAGATCTCTCATTTCTTGAAACTTGATTCCTCCAAGTGCGTTTGTTAAAATATCCACCATGTGGGATTATCACCTTCTCACATGTTTCTCCGATGACCTTATCAAATAGTTCTCGAAGCCAGTTTGCTTCTTTAGATGCTTTAGTGACAGCCATAAACTCCTCCTTACACAAAGAAAATGTCACCGTCTCTTTCTTTGTGTTTCTTACGGCTCTGTTCTCTCTTATGCTTGCGTTTTGTCTTTTTGCTTCGTCGCTCTTCCTTTAATATCAAGTCATCGCCCACTTGGATACATGCTTCAGAATTGGGCGAACATTTCTTTAGCCCAAGAAGAGAATACCATAAGCTTAATTCGAATGGGCCAGGAAATGTGATTAAAGCCCATAACTTCACAATCTCCATCATGGGCTTTTGTCAACTTCAACTTCTTTCTTCACAAGTCCAGCCCATGAACCTTTCTTCCTCTCTTTCTTCTCCAACGATGGAGACGACCCGACCCGACGAGACTCTTCTTCTCCAATGACCAAAAATTGAACGCAATTCCGACGGCNTTTTTTTTTTTTTTTTTTTTTTTTTTGAAAAGGTAAGAAATTTTAACTATTGATTCCCTGATTTTCTTCCTCCGCAGCTTCTCCGTTGAATCACCATCCGTGTTCTTTTGCTGCTCCAATAATTGCAGGTAACTCTCTCACCTAGAATCAATATCTCCTTATTGCAATTCCGGAACCTTAACTAATCCACTTCCTCGGATTCTTTTACCACTAGACNCAACACCTAAGAATCCTCTAAGGCTTCTCTTTACCCGACGAAGCCGCCGGTTTTCTCTTCCTCCATGGCGAAACCGAATACCGGTCTCTGCAACTCCGGTACCTATCAAACTCTTCTTCATCTCTACTATGAAGACTTCAGTTTGATTTATTCTGAGATTACAAATTTTTCTGAAGTTTTTCAGAATTTTGATTCTTCATTTCACAGCTTCTCGGATGAACAAACGTGTGNGAACTCACCTAAATCTTTTCTTCTCTTTTCTGCGAGGTCATTGACTTACAGGAGTTACCTGGAGTTGCTTCTTCAGTTAGTGGATATTAAGAAGCTCACAACCACGCTGGAACTTCATACTAGGTACCACTTCCTTCTGAACAACTTCTCGAATCTCGCTTGTGTGAAACTTTGGTAGTGTCACGTCCTTTTTGTGAAAAACTCTTCTCCTTTTGTTCTATCTCAAATCTCATCTTAGTAACCATAGAACACTTCTGTAATGATCTCCGAAAAGATTTTTCTTCTTTTCTTTTGATCAAACATTTATCACCATCACGCATATCTTTCTCTTCTTCATCATCATTGATTGTGTGTCTCAATAACACATTAATCCAAGCAATGACACAACATGAATTTCAAGCCTCAAATTCTTCTCTTTTTCTTATTATTTCAGCAGCTGCAGACTCAAGATACGAACACGATCTCTTTATTCGCTTATATGAACTTTGCGAACAATTTCTTCTTGAAGCCTTCCAATCGGATTAGTGGTCCACAAACACACGTTCCCATCAATTTCCCGAAAGGATCTTTGAGATCCTCTGTCTCTCTTAGAAGCATCATTACACAATAATTTTAACTCCTCTTTTTGTACTCTTTTTGGGACTGATTTAATTTCAACAGACATTGTCCCAAATTTCCAACCAATCGAAAAATCTCCTTCCTTTCTTCATCTGTTATCGATTCACGGTCTCTGATACCAGTTGTAGTCTCTGTAGCAGCTCATGTTGCAGATGTGATTTTTCCACCATAAACAAAATAGGAATCTGAGTTTGAAGGCTTTCCCTTGAATCCAAGACCATGTCGATCTGTTTTCCCAATGTTCAGAAGATGATCCAATTTGTCTGTACCACTATTAAGCATTCTTAAATTCTTTTGAGTTTCTTGAAGTCTGATTCTAACTTGTAATGCTTCTTCTTCTTTCTCTATTGCATACTTTTGTGCTTTAACAATTTGAATCTCTAACATGACTTTCTCTTTAGTCAGCACTGAATTTTCCTCAATCAATTTAAGCCAATGCTCATACAATGCTTTGTAATTTCCAGCAAATTTTTCATCACCGATGCTTCCTGTCATGCTCTCATTTTCTATTGCAGGTTTTGCTGCAGTTATAGGTGCTGCTGTAGGAGTTCTTGTCATATAGCGAGAATATCCACTACTAGTAGCCCCATGTCCTTTTGTCACAATTGTCATATTGCACCGAAATCCAAACTCTCCTGTACTTCCTGACCTTCTTGGTGTATCCTGATCCAGATCAGATTTTCTTGACATACCTTTTGATGCATACAGATCAGATTTCTTTACCCATATTTGACTACGATATCCATTCCACGAAAATTTTCCTTGACGTCTAAGTTTGTTGATTTTTTCCCAGTACTTGTAGCAGTATGCTCTTATGTGTCCTTTCTTTCCACAAAAGTAACATCCAGTTTGTTTGATTGTATTACTCTCTGATTTGTCTTGTACTTGTTGAGCGACACCTCCTGACACAAACTTGATTTGTCCTGTATTAGATCCTTCTTGTCCAATATAACCTAATCCTCGGTTAGACTTCTCTGTCCATAACTCAAGATTTTATCAAGTTTTTTAGTCCCAGCAAACATGTGAATCTTCTTGTGTTGTTGATCAAGCTCTGATTGTAGTCGGGCTGATATTTCCTTCTCATTACGTAAATCCTTCTCTAGATTGTCTACTTTAGCAGCAAGAGCCAGCTTGTCTTGCATCAATGTCAAACTCCTTTGATTGATTTTCTTCTCATCCTTCAACTCATTCTGCAGTGATTCAACAAGTGCATCAAGGCGAATTTTTTCTTTTACCAAAACTTGATTCTCCTTTCCAATATTAATCAGTGCCTCACGAACTTCCTTGTAGCTTTCAACAAGGCCATCTTCTTGTTCTTCTTCTGAATCAGATTTTGAAATTTCTTCTCTTTCTGAAAGATCTTTTCTTCCTTCCTCCTTTGTTTTTTTGATAACATTAATATCTCTCATATTTTTGATTGTAATCAAAGAAGCTTTTCCTTCTCTTCTTTTAGTCACAATGGCAACTTCCATCATAATTCTCTCTCAGGATCACGGAACATGTTGCTCTGATACCAAATCTAGTTTGTAAGGATGGTTTAAGAACTTATAATAAAGATAATACCAACAATTTCTTCTAAACTCTAACTTCTAACATTTATCATTTTCACTTAGATAATTAAGTAAACTATTAACATCAATCCTATTACGATAACCAAAATTATAAATTAAGAAAATTCTATAAAAATGTGAATCATAACAAAAGTATTTTATTTTGAAAATAAAATTTTTAAAATTATGAAAAAAAAAATCTCTTCATAAGTTAATATTTTATTAATTTATCGATAAATTAATAACCTCTATAAATTAATAAAATTTCAAGGTCCCGACCTTATTAATTTATAGAGGTTTTACTGTATATCTAGTTTGTTTTGTTTAGTATTTGAGATTCTATTTTAATTTTTAGTTATTATAACAAAAAATAAAGGATTTAAATACATAGTAAGTCATTTATACGCTATGATTAAGTCATATTTTTCCTAATGATTTAATTATTTTACAAAATCTTAGTTAAATCAACTTAATTTTTATATGTCAAATATTCTAATATTAATAGTGTTGACAAGTAATAAAAAGAGGATTTAACCTGTATTAGAACAAATTTAATGATATTTAATTAATTCCAACATGTCATCTTTATAACCCACTGAAACTCATATTTTTGTGTGGTGAATGATATGATGAAAGAGATGGAATGATATGATGATCAGGTGGAAGGTGTTTCAATTACCATTATGTAGTTGTAGCATAAAGGATGTCAAACAATAATGAGTGTGATGCAAGCAATCAGGATGTGAATACTCATCTAAGTCAAGCCAAATATGAAGGATGTTTGTCACTAACAACATAATGATGATTATAAAATGTAGAATGTAAACCTACTAAAACAGGATACTAAATGCAAAGTAAACAGAATGATTAAAGCAATAATGAAATGAAGCAAGAACATGAATTATAGTAAGCAAACTAAGTAATGCCACAGTTAAACAAAAACTAAATGAATGCAACAGGAAATGCAACTAGAATGAGACAGCGAATGAAACAGAAAGATGCAGAACATAAAACAGGAACTCTGGAAGGAGCTCGAGCAAGCACTCGATCGGATGCTCGATCGAGTGGATGGTCGAGTTGATGAGCGAATGCCAGAAACAGAGCAAATATTGAAACAGAGCAAGCATCAATCAATTAACAATACTTAAAAAGGAAATCAATAAACAAAGAAATGTTTTAAGGATGGATTCATGGGATGGACTCAAGCTATGGCTATCTAAATTGGTCAACAAACCTCAATCAACAATGAGCTATTTCTAGACAATGATCTTCTAATACATGTTAATCCATTCTCATGACAATAACAAACAAGCTTGGCCAATCTAAACAACCACAACCATCATCCACCTTAATCCATCCTCAAGATCCTAAGCCACTACTCACAAACACAAAACATGATGAACAAAGTCATAAACCCAGAAATCAATAAAACTTGCATGTTTAGAAAGATGAGATGAATATCTACAATATTGAAGAAGAAATCAAACTCAAATTCTTAATACTTTGAAAGTTATGAAATCAACAAGTATCAAAGATTTCTTAGAAAATAAACAAAAGTGGCTAAAGATTCAAGCAATAAAAAGCAAAAAGGAATAATTCCCTAAAAGGGTAAATACTAGGTCTAGAATTGTACTCTAAAAAGTCTCTCCTTTTTGTGGCTGCAGAGTACAAGACCTTTTATAGGAAAAGGAAAGGAAACCCTAAAAATGCTAAAAGACAATAAGTGGGCGGCTCGATACTGTCGGCTTCCTTGTAATCAAGTGGATAGCACCGACAATCTAATCCAGACATCAACGCGTGTTCTCTCAGACCATACCGGATTGGAACACCATTCACAACAAACCATGCTTCCTTCTTTTTTTCAATTTCTGTCGTTCGAAGTAAGAGCAACCATATTCCCATAAGCTTGTGGTTTGGTTCCCTTGGCATGTGGAAAATGTCTTTGAATTGTGGATGTTTCTCAAACCAATCCCTCTCAGAACTAGTCAGTGGATGCTCTAATTTAACAAACATTGTCAAAGTTTCAAAAATATGACACCTTGTCGATAGCTTGATTTTCTTGTTGTACTGACTAGGCTTGAAGTGCATTCCTAAAGGTTGCATCGCTTATGTTTCCTCCTCTGATTCCTGCAACAATATCAGTTTTACATGAGTTCTTCCAGTTATACACCAACTAGTTGTACTAGTTCTACACCCAATAGTTGCACCAGTTCTACCAGTTCTACTAGATTGATTTCAAATTCCAATTCAATTCCGAATGACACAGACTTGGTGTACTTACAGTTGCATCGCTTGTACTCCTTCTCGAGTTACCTGCCGAGTTCGAACTTCCCTCCTTATCTTCTTCTTCTTCTTCTCCTTCATCGTCTTTTTCTTCCCCTTCTTCTCCTTCATCATTTTTTTCTTCTCCTTCATTGTTTTTTTCTTCACCTTCTTCCCCTTCTTCACCTTCTTCCCCTTCTTCACCTTCTTCTCCTTCATCGTTTTTTTCTTCCCCTTCATCGTTTCCTTCTTCCCCTTCACCGTTTCCTTCTTCCCCTTCATCGTTTCCTTCTTCTTCTCCATCGCTTGATTCCGCAGAAGTAGATCTCTTGTTATCTCCTCCTTCTTCATCATCATCTTCTCGATTACTTGATTCTGGAGTACCGGATTTTGCTTTCTCTCCTTCGTTCGCATTTTCTCCTTCGACCACCGGATTGGGTTCTTCTGAAACTCGACTTTCACTTTCTTCCGCCACCGTAATCAAAGCTCTCTCTCCTCCTACTGTCGCCGTACTCAAACCCGACACACCTACTTCCGGCGAATTGGATTTTGCTTTCGAACCACCATCTCCTTGTGAGATCTTCTTTTCTTTCAAACGCTCTCTCCTCCTCACACGACCCCCCCCCCCTTGATTTCACCATCTTCTTACTCAATTTTTGGTTGATTGAAAGAAAACGAGGGAACCCTAGTTCTACAGTTTCACCCAAATCGATTCGAGTTTTCCGAAGAAAGAGAAGAGTGACGAGAGAGAACGGTTTTATACAAAACCATAAATTTTACAGTTTTTTTTAAAAAAGATACCGATTTAGTTTTTCGGATCTTAAATCCGATTTCGTTTGGTTGGGTGGATACTACCCAGATATTTTTTGTAAATATCTTAGTTTTCTTTGGACAATAATGTAAAACAACACATTCTCGATTTTAAAAAAAAAAAAGTCAAAAAAAAATCGAAAAAAGAGAGGGAGTTTTGAGATTGTCAGAAATCTTTTAAGGGCTTATTAGATGAAAACTCAAAGAGAAAGTGTGGAAGAAAGGATTAAAAGAAAGGATAAATTTGTGTCTGTTAGATTCATTTTAATCAAGGGTTTATATTAAAAATAATATGATCCCTACTCTAATTGCTTAGCCAATGAAATAATAAAGATACTTTAACATTTGTATCCCTTAGATTCCTACTGATCTTGCGGTGTAAAAGCATGCCACATCAGTTATCCGAGTGATCTCTTTTTATTGGCTCTCGTTTATATATATTTTCTTTTCACATTTTAATCACTTTTTCTTAATTTAAAATGTTTTAAAATACTATTATGAAATGAAAAATGTGTTACAATAATGAGATTATGATCAAAAAAAATTTTTAACAAAGATTTAATTGTAAGTTAAAAAGTTTAACAAATAAAACCATATAGCATAATGTAAACTATTGATGAAAAAAATACTTACAACAACTAACCATTATCAATTTGTATATTTGTAATATTATCTTTATTCCTATTGTATGTTATTATTACAAAATTTTCTTTTACATTTTACATTGTTAATTTATAAATTAAAAAATATGTTGAAAGTTTAAACTCTAAAGTCTAAGCCTTAAACCCTATACCCTAAAGGGTTTAGGGTTCAATTTTGAAACACATTTCATTATTTTCAATGAAAACCAATAAAATGCAAATAATGAAATAGAAAAGTTATATTCTTATAAATAGTAAAATATGTATGAGAATATATATATATATATATATTTTTGTATTTTTATTAAGTTAATTGATAAATATAAAATATGTTTCAAGATTAAACCCTAAATGGTTTAGGGTATAGAATTCAATTTTAAAACATATTTTAGTATTTATCAATTAACAGAAAATTGAGGAAAAATAACTTTATTACATTTGATTATTGAGTGATGTACAATTAACAAATGAATGTTTTAACATTTGAGAATATTATTTGATAATGTATAACTAACAAACGAGTGTATGAGAATAATTATGAACAAAATAAAAGTTTTATTTGCAGCTATAGTTATGTATTGAGTATTTTTAATTTATATATATAACATTTGAGAATAAATCTATCTTATTGGTTGTCTTCTTTTATTTATAGATTAAAATCTTAATTATTTGGTTGCGTATTGATAATCTTATTTATTTATTTTTGATAACAATAACATATTTAGAGAATGATTTTTACGGAAAAAAATCCGTTTTATTTAATTATCATAATAATAAAAACTTGTTTGCACAAACAAGAAGAAATTGACTAATTAGTATTTTACATTCATTAAGAAGCTTTGAGATTTATATAACTATCAGACTCATAGAATTGACTATTCAAACGTGTTTTCTCCACTGTACATAATATATGAGAACTCATTCTTCTTTCTTGTCGATGCTTGACTTCATAGCTCCTGCAATCAAGTTTTTCAATTCAATACAAAGATAGACGCAATATGATAAAAAAAAATCAAATAAACTAAAGAGTATCATTAACCACACAACCTTTATAACACAGTAGCCATTCCAAGTAGCACAACTCCCAAATTAAACAAAACTCACGAATTGTAGACATAATAAAAATCCTATTTAAAAGTCTTTTTTTTTTCTTTTGTGCAAACTATTTGAATGTCTTTACTCTTTACAGCAATCTATGAACATTTAGAATATCCCCAACGCATCAACCATTACATTGATTAGACTGTACTAAAAAGATCACTCGGCGTGTTCACATGAGACCCGAGAAATTCTTTTTTTTTGTTTTTCATGTCAAATTACCAAACCCAACACACAAAACTGTACTTTTACCCTTTATTGGCTATATATTCAAAGAAACTAAGCAAAAACCTGATGAAGAAACTTACTTGAAATCAGGCTATATCAAGCTGGCTACACATTGTCCCATGGGGAGTCAGGAATTCAGCACTATATCTTAAATACATCTATGGAAACAAACCTGTATTCATCACAGAAAACGGTAAGTCTCTCAAATCAAAGACAAAATATCAGGAAATAGACCAGCAGAATCCATCTACAGGATGCTTACAAAGATCTGAACAAATCCAAAAACAAATCGAATTCAATAACAAAGAACAACACCAAACAGATTTTTTTAAAGATTCGTGTGGTTTTGTGTATACCTTTGACCTGTTTCCTGAAGTAGACAAGCTTGTGAGGTCATGGCGGATGATTTAGGAATCGAGATGGAGCTGCCAGTGATCTGAGACGGAAAGAGGAAGATGGTAATTCAAATGAGAGAGAAAGAGGAAGACGGTAACTAAACAAAACTTCATCAAATACAAAATTTCAAGGTTTGCTTACCAGCCTGTCATGAACTTCTTCGACGCCCAACCCCTAATGAACAACAAGCACTGTAAGTTTGCAGAAAATAGCTAAAGCATCAGACCACAATACAACATGAATGACCATAACATAAAGACTCAATAATCGACAGATTCTAACCAAAACACTTGGGATGCAAATTCATACTCTACCTAATCCCCAGAGGTCAAATTTTTATCAGCATATGCAGAATAAAGATCAATATATGTTTGGCTAATTCACACGCTAACCAACTTATCTAAAGAAGTGTTATTATGATTAGACTGAATCTAGGGTAAAACAAGTTCCAAGATTTTAACTAAGGGAAAACAAAATCTTTGAAGAATAAATCTTGAAAGAAACTATGAGCTTAATATCAGTCCAGTTCTACTTTTAATTTCACATGAATCTTGAAATGAGAAAACATATAACAAGATTCTAAATCAGGTGAAAAGAAAACTAGACCTCGTGGCTTCGAATTAAGAAGAACCATCGTCTTTGTCGTCGGAATCAGCCACGAGAGTCAAAAGCACTCGATCTCTTTCAAGATTGGCCATAATAATCTCCGGCTTCTCGTCTCCATCGCCGATATACTCAAGTCGGAGAAGAAGAAGAAAGAAAGAGAGGAGAAGAGAAAAGAGATGGCCAAACTAAATTAATAACCTAATCGATCTTATCTATCTTTTATTTTTTTTTCTAATTATTTTTTTTAACTATTTAGAAACATTTTAGAGGCAATGAAATTTTCATCTTCCCGATTACTCTAGGATAACGTTTTTATTTTCATCTATGCTATTATAAAACTAAAAATTAGGCGCCAATAAGAAATATTTTCGGGGTCATCATATCATACCGTTTGTCTTTTTAAAAAAACTATAAAAAATTTCTCGAAACTCAACTATAGCAGAATCTCAAAAACGCTATTATATACTGCTATTGATACCCTTATTTCTTGTAGTGTTTGAAAAACTATGTGGCGTTTTTCGGATGCTGATAGTCTAAGTGTCAGATACTATCTCTAGAAAAACTGTTTCAATCGAGTACACAAAACTTTGGAGACAATCTTGTAGATAACTGAGCAAAGACTGATGGGTCGGAGATCAATCATATAAGTCAAGTTTGGCTGTTTTGGGATTAGGCAAATCTGAGTAAAGTTCCTTCATGAAACAACCCTTCCCGTCTTTTTTTTTTAATAATAATAATAATTTTCTAGTGGTCTCATACCCACTAACAACCTAGCCACCAATCAACAATAGCGGATAACCAAAAATTCCATTAAACCAATAATAATCCAACAACAAATAATCAAGTAAAACAATAAAGTCAAGAACCAAATTCCAACATCTTACAATGTTCTATCAACTCAGTTCTAGCAATCTAACAATAGCTAGACCACAATCAATCAAGCCTCTAGAACAACCTCCTCCTCATCACCTCGATTCCACAATCACACTTTGCCTTTACCTGCACCACAAACACATATTGAGATGCATGAGTATTGTCATAAACACTCAGTGAGGCCATCATCCCATCTACTAGGCTATACACACAAGCAACTGAGATTCCATTGTTAAGCTAAACAAACAAACACAATCAACACATCAAACCAGACAAAACTCAGTATCGGATAAGGTTGGTGTCGATCGACGCTGGCACAACATGGTGTCGATCGACACTGAGTTCGCAGACGCGAACTGCACGAATCCGAACGACGAACCTCCGATCTAAATCATCTCAAAACCATCCCAAACTCCTCAAGAACCTATGGGTAACATGAAAACAACAAACCCAAGCAAGCAAACACCACAAAAACCAAGGAAACAAGCAAAACAATAGAGATCTCAGGCTTAGATCAGCCATGGTCAAGCACTCACCTCTTTTGCAGGAGATTTGATTGAAAAACGGTGGAAACAACTCCTCAAGAAGCTTCTCCTTCGTTCCGAGCAACAACCTCCCCTTCCACAGAAACAGAAGTCACCAAAAACCACCAAGAACAAGCCAAAATCTCACAAGAACACTCTCATACACTTTCTCTCCTTTTTCTCTCTTTTTCTCATTCAACGGCGACCAAAAACATGTAACCCTTGACTTGGGTCGATTCTCCCCTTATATACCCGGTTTATACAAACCAAATAACCCAAACCAACCCAAAATCGCGTAATAAAATCAATCTGGTCAAACCAGAAAAGCTGGTGTCGATCGACATACCCATGGTGTCGATCGGACCTCCTGTAGACGGTAGTCACTGATTATATTCCGAAAGGAATAGAACGATGCTTCCACCTGTGCTGGTCCACCAAGCTTCTCTGTGTTATCCTGAAGTTCATTGAGGTTCCTTAAAACCAACCATAGATCATCTCTAACACTTCCAATATCAATTAGCTTGTCCCAAACAATCTAACATAGACTGCATACCGAATCACCATAGACACAGGAAATGAAAAAAGAAATTGATCCCAATTTGACTTTGATGTCTATAATATGGCTATTCGATCTGATAACTTCAACCTTATACGCTCCCTTCCATAATAGAGCCAAACCACCACTAAGTCCTATCGGCTCAACTATATGAGAGTGCTCATATCCCAACCCTTCTGAACATTCTTCACATAGGTTTTGGAGTTCTTCGTCTCCAGGAGGTACAAAAAATCAGGGAAATACTTACGTTTCATTTCCCTCAACTGAGGAATTGTCAAGGTGCCCCCCAATCCTTGGCAATTCTAACTCATAAAACTCAATATTGTGTCGTCGGTTCCTCATGTAGAACCACCTTTCCTTCACTAGTTTTGGCCATCTTTAGTGAATCTTCCATTACAGCAAAGGATTTGCGCTTGGACCGGACACCCTCTCCTACATCTCTGATCTTATCTATCACCCTGAATTCCACTGTATCTTGCTCCTTTCGTGCAGCCTGAGCTTTCCTTCTCCACTTGTTGGGACATCTTCGTTTGCTAGTATGCTTAGTTCTGGTCCCTGTGGAGCCAGCTGAGAAGCTAACTCTTGGATCCGTCGAACCATTACCATGCTTAGTAGCAGTCACAAAGGAGGTAGAAAAGGATTGAGCTGGCTTGGAGATCCTCGTCATTGCAACACCAGATTGTACTGCCTAGTGATCTCCTTTTCAGTTTCACTTATGTGGTCCCCTACTCCCTCAAAATAAAAAAATAGACCTTTCCCTTTGTCTACATTTGTGGTGAACTTTGGTGGCGCTTCCAAACACATCAAGGTTTTTTGTCCTTTAGAGTCTCCAGCTAAGTCCCACACAAAACGTCTGACTCTCTAAGCATGAATCTTCCTTTCTTTGGGATCAACAACATATAAGTATTGTCGCATTTCATCCATGACACTTTTGCAATTTTTGGTTTACCAAAAACCAAATCAATGTCAACATCTTCATCAGTTAAAACTCCATACAGGGGATGTCTTTGCTAATCTTCGCAATCAGGCGGCTGGGGATGATCTTAGCAACTTCAAAACCTCCCGTAGAAATTATTTGTCGGTTAGAGGGATTGAAAGGACAATGATCCTTATCATGAGTGAGGCGGTGATATTGATAGCAGCGATGTCTGATTCTCTCATACTCCAGACCAATTTTGACAACATCTCCATTATGGATTTGGACCTCCCTGAAATTCTTCAAAGGTCGACTAACATTGAACAGAACTCTTACCTATACATATCTTTGCTTTGCAGTTTCAAAGGTTCAAAAGCTACATCAGTGACCTGAACCAAATGCTCTGCAATCTCTCGGATAGTGTCAGCCGTATCATAATTAACGGGATATTCCTCAAACGGATCCAGAACGAAAGAATCTTCAAGTAGTCAAAAGGTGGATTTGCAACCCATCTCTCTATTGTCATGCTCCAGTCGTTAACAGAACAAGCTCCAGCCCCCAGAACTGCTTGTAGATCAGTTTCTGAATCAAAGATGAACTGAAACTTGTCATCTGGTAACGATATTCCTCTTGCTCGATTATACACTCGCCACATCCTTGGTATCTCTTGAATCATACTTGACATCTTTTGGTTCTCCAGATAGAGCAGGCGACCAATGATGTTACATTCATTTCTCACACTCGAGCTAAATCTAGGGTAATCCTTCAAGAAAATTGGATTTTTATCCTCTAAAGACATCTCTTTTAACACTTTGTCTAGAGCAGATTCCATTTTTTCACACTCCATGACCAAAAACCCAAAAGTCACTCTCTAAATATTCAGCGACGCTAAAAAACAACTACGCCGGCGACCCAAAATTGGATGAACTAGGTCTAAATCTATTGCTAAAATACAATCTTTCATCTGTAACAGAAAATATTCTACTCAAATCCGGCAAAAAACGTAGATATTTTCGGTATTCTCAGCTTTCTCAAAGGGTTTGAAATCTGAGAAAGAGGTTCCTAAGCAAAAAACCCATGAAAATCTCAGTAATAATTTATTGTGTCTTCATCCACATTCTAGAATATATATATGTATAAACAAAGTTGTAAAAAATTATACCTCCCTAATTTTACTCCCACCAATGCCTCCACGTTTAAAGCTGATTTACTTAATCCAAATTCTCTCTTAATCTTCTCTTTATTATCTTCATAGTATAATGGTCTGTCTCTTTCATCCCTCTATTTTTTTAAGTTCTTAAACTTCTAATAACAATCACCACTGAAATCCTTCTGAAGACCATGATCCTCATAAAGTTTTTATTTCTTGTGAATTATGATGATGGTGAGCCACATCATAGATTAAATAGAGTGGATCGGAAGCTATTCCGTCAAATGCAAGGTAATCACTATTTCATCTTCTTCTTTCTTTTTCTGAAATGTTTAAAGCAGTTTTAAAAAAAAAAAAATTTTGTCAACACTTTAATCTCCCTTCTTGCTTTTAGGAAGATGACGCAAAATTCAATATCAAACACCAACGACCATTACAAAATACATGATACCTTATCATACCATCATGAAAAGGTATAATCACTATCCTTATCTCACGTGTATCGCATTTTTTGTTCTTCTCTTTGCCTATTTAAGTATTGATTACCTTGATGGTCTATTTGTTTTGTCTATAGTCTTTCCTTCAAAACATGTAAAAATTGTCTTTCATAAAGCAGGTTTGACAATGAGATACAAAAGTTAGAGAATAAAAAGAAGGCAAATTAGGAATACAAGAAAGGTAAATGAAGAAGCATTAAAGGAAGCTCCAAGAAGAGCACATAGATAAACAGAAATTTCTTGGCGGTGTGCTGACACGACATGGATTTTACGCCAAAGGAGAAGCCTTTCAAGAATATTAACATGCCATAAAGCTCAAGTCTTCTCAACCCAACAAAACCTTAAGTCATGATGTCATAAATTATGTGTGGTCAACCGTCAACTTCTTCTACATTGAGTTGAAGCGTTCATGTCTTGGAGACTTGTTTATTTGGAGTTTTGTAATTTAACTTCTTGAGCTTTTCCAAAACATATTATATCTTTCATGAACTCTCTTTCGTTATTTAGTTCTATTTATTCAAGAATTACACCCTATCCTACTATATTAATTGAGAATTACAAAAAAAGAAACTAACCTTAAAAAGTGTTAAAATTTACATTCAAATGCTATTAGAAATAGTTAAATAAAAGATAGAATCAATGAGGATAATATTGATAATTAATAATTAATCATCTAGCCTAATTATCTAAGTAAGCAGAAAAAATCGCGGGTAACATGTATACTCATTAATCAGTCAATCGAACTAAGTTAAATACATTGACCAAATTCAAAATATAACAGCTTAGATTTACCAAATCTAAATACTCTTAACAATAAAATAAATTACTCACCACGATAAGATTATACTCATAATATTTGCATAACCAAAAATAAGAATATATTCATAAAAAAACTACTCACGACAATATCACTAGAGTACGATCCTAATCATATAATCACCCTCAACCCTACAAATACAGAATTCTATTCTGTTTCACACCATCATCGAATCCCGCACACAAATATTTACTAAAAAACATAGCTACAAACATGTTGACTTTCACACCTTTAAAACCATTACCTTTCACACCTTTAAAAGGACCGAAGCCTTTTAAGAATTTATTGTGTATACGCGTCAAAATTCTACATGTCTGGAGGCAATCTTCGGTAATTCGGTTACTGCCGACGATTCCATGGAATTTATCGTAGTGGGTGAAGCTGTATGTCATTTTTCCATATATAATATTAAGGTTTTTTTTCCCATTATTGTTTTATTAAACAATTTATTTTGCTAAACATATTCCCTATATAATAAAACGGAAATACACAACATTATTTTGTAAAGTATATAATTTTAATAAGTTGGTTATAAATAGATTATAAATTAATTATTATATTATTTGTATAGTTTAGATTTATTGTTTCCAAAATTCTTCTAAAAAATCATTTGATATCATCTAACTTACCATATTAATTTTTTTTATTAAATTATTCATCAAATTAAATCCTTTGATATCTAACTTAACATATTAATTTGTTAATTATTATTATACTTCATCTCTCATTTTTATATATGAGTCTATTTTGTGAAACAAATAAATTATCATATTATTTATTATAATTAAAAAATAGTTTTATTTTCGGATATACTATAAGTTGAATTTTTAAAAATAAATATAAATGATTCAATCTATAAAATATTCAATTTTTATTAATATTATTCTTTAAAAATAATATACATTGAATTAAATTTTTTTACTGAGTAACGGGTCAAAATTTGAATATTTAAATTCAATTTCATACTTTTTTGTTGAATTTTATAATTTTATATAATATAATAAACTTTAAATAATTTATTTTGAAATATTTTTAAAATATTGAAACTTGATATTAAAGTTAGAAACTATAAACACTCTAAATTGGTTTGTTATAGCAATGTCAATAATATGTCAATATAATATGAAAGAATTTAAAAAAAAACTAAATATATTAAAACAAAAAGTATAACAATATATTAAATTACTCATAATATAATAACTCGTTTTTTAAAAACCAAATTCACAAAATTATGTCTTATAATGACATTCAAGTCATGAGGTAGAATATACATTGCTGAAATAACTTCACGTACATAAACTAACAAAACATATTAAAATTTTATTTTAAAATAGAAAATATATAAAATTTTGTATAAAATAAAATTTAACTAGTGTTATAGCACAAATACTTATCTAGAATCATTAACAATATAAAATTTACAAAATAAGTGTATTTTTCAAGTCATCATATTTAACATATGATTTTATTGCATAATATTTTATCCAAATAATATTTTAAAAATAATTACATAAATTTTATTTTATAAAAATTACAATATAAAAAAAAATGAATTTCAACCCGTGCTCTAGCACGGATCTTAATCTAGTAGGGTGATAGAATGGGAGCTGCTTAAAAAAAAACATTTTATCAAAAAGTTTGAGAATGGAGTTTTTGAGGGGTCATGGAAAAATAGAAAATCATCCAAAACTTGACAAAATCCATTCACTGGTCAATATAGGTTTTCACACAAATCTTTTGTTAAGATATCCAATATAAAAGATATTTGTGCTACAACACGGGTCAACATTTTTTCTTATCATATAAACTTTGTGACATTTTTTTACTTACTTCAAAACTATAGAAAAGATGTCTTTTTATTGAGAAAAGTTTTTCAAAAGTTTAAACAGTTTTATTCATTGTTACCGCCTCGGTGTTTTATTGACAAAGTTTTTCGATAAACATTTTTAAAATAATAAAAAATATTATATTAGCAAACTGAATTTATAATCACAAATGATTATAAATAACATAATAACAAAATAAATGATTACAAATTTACATATAAAAAACTTATGCTCGCGGTTTACCGCGGGTTAGTACCTAGTATGTAATTATATCACACATATGAATTTAATACAAATAGTAACTGAGTTTCCCGTATGTAGTACATGTTGAATACTAGTTAGTTTATAATACATAGCACTAAACTTTATAATTTTTTTTTCAACCAAACATTAATAATTAAAAAAGTACTCTTAGATTGATTGCCCAAACAGGATGATAAGAGTTTACAAGAGAAGATTCAGAAAATAAAGATCTGGAAGACCGAGCAAGACAATCTGCCATTGCGTTGAGGTCGCGGGGAATCCTGACTAGGGAGAAGGAAGGGTAAGATGTTCGGAGCTGCGAAAAATCCTCCAGTAAATTTGAAAAAGCAGGTCAATCGTCCGGCGTCTGCACCATCGCAACTAGCTTTGCACAATCCGTCTCGAAAGCCTGACAAGCAACTCCAGCCGCTAGTAAAGACTCCATAGCCCAGATCAGTGCTTATAATTCTGCGTGTAGGGGAGTAAGGCCTCGTCTGACACTCCGTGCGCCCAAAAGAAGCGTGTAATCTTCACCATTACAACACCACCAACCCAAACCCTGAAAAGGGTCCGAACCTTTCCATGAACCATCAACCTGGCAGCGGGTAGAATAATCCCTCTCCTCCACTAAGGGCGGGGGGGGGGATGCAGATTTCTTACTGAATAAGATTTGGCTTCCTCCCACAATAATTTCTCAGTTGCCGTTTGATTTAAAATCTCAACTGGCTCTAACTCAGTGCCCTGGAAAACCTTTTTATTCCTGTCATTCCAAAGTGACCATAAAATCCAGGGGAGGCGAGAAATGAAATCAGAAGCCCCGGCTTGAGAAGTCGTCCGCCAAAATATGAAATCTAAATTCGCATAGATAGAGGCATACGGAAAACCTCCTGGTTCCAGCAACACCGGGACCAACTCCCAAATACATCGCGACCGAGGACAATCAAACAGTGCGTGGTTTATAGCATGACATAACATGACATAACATGAGTTGGAAGTGCCAAAGCCACCGATTTGATCATAATTTCCTTGCCACCTTTCGATAAAAGCTTTGCAGACCAACTATTTACTCGATCATCCAATCGATCTTTTATATAACTAAAAACCTTAGTTTTCAAACCCTGCAGGATTTCACGAATACCCAAATAAAAACCCATGCCGCCCTCTTTAGAAATACCAATAACATGACTAAACTTTATAAATTACCAAAAAAAACTTTATAATACCTAACATTAAACTTCATCTTTTACCAAAAAAAACTTTATAAATTATGTAAACAACTACAATTTTATTTTTGTTCACAACATGCACCTGGTTGGGTTGGGTGAAATAAAAAAAAATTATTTTCTATTGGTAAACAATGAATATTTGAATCCAACGGACTTTCTATACGGAGCGGATCCAAAGCGAATTGCACACCAAAAGTGGATTTTCAAATTACTCTTTGAAACAAGACAAACCTCTAATTAAGAAGTCCGTAATATTTTTAATCACGTTACTTCAAAATCATGTCTTCCAATATTCAGTTACTTTGTCTCTTGCATGTATTCCATTTGGTAATTTTTTTATATGTTTTTCCTTTTGACAACCACTACAAAATTTTTTTATTTATTAATATCAAATATTTCGTCTCAATAACAACAAATTCGTAACAATAAAAAAATTGTGAAATGGAGTATTGTCCGGTTCCTAATGATCACTATCTTAATTTGAGTTATAAGAAGAATAATGTAAAGACCTAATATTGTTGGAAAACCTTTGACTTTCAAGACTTTTTCTCTACTAATTAGAAGGATTTAGAAGTTTGATTCTGTTTACAATATTTGATGATGCGAAAAAAACCAACTTATTGCATCAATTTCATCAGTGAGTCAAAACCAAGATAACAGAGTTTATGAAACAAATTAACAAAACAAAATAACGAAAACAACATATATCACGATCAGATCTTGATGTAATCTAATTGTAGGTTTGAGTGGTGAAGACTATGAATGAGCTTCCGTTCCAAATCACCAGTCAATTTACCTTGTAAATATAAGATCTAATGAAAAGCCATCAAGTCTCAAAGGATGGTTCTGCCACAAAACTAAAAAAGAAAACAGGACTAACATCAGATGTTTGGAAGCCTAATCGACCCAAAAGAACATCAATATATATATATTTTTAAAGTTTCTTTAAAACATAATTTTTACTAAAACCAGCGGTAAAAGTAAGCCTGGGCATAATATCCGAATCCGAAAAAATCGATCCGAACCCGACCCTAAAAATCTGATCCGATCCGAACCAAAAATTTAGAAAAATCCGAATGGATTCTAAATTTCAAGATCCGAAAATCTGAATCCGAACCTGATCCAAACCGAAATCCAAATGGATATCCGAACATGCCCAAAATATAATTATATATTAATAATATCTTAGTAATACTTATACTTCTAATAGTTTAGGTGCATAAAAGTTTAAAATTTTGGATATTTTAAATTTTTTCATGTATTACAACTATTTTTGAGTATATTTAGGTAAAAAAATACTTGTAATTTTTAGATATTTTTGTTTTTTTCAAGTCGTTTGAATAGATTTGGACACAAAATTTTGAATTTTTGAGTACTTTGGATAACCGAATCTGAACCCGAAAAATCCGATCCGAATCCAAAATTTGAAAATATCCGAACGGATTTCAGAATTAGAAATCCGAAAAATCCAAACCCGAAATATCCGATCCGAATCCAATCCGAATATCCGAACGCCCAGGAGTAGGTAAAAGGGTTACGTGAGTCTGTCATAAAACATTTTAAGTTTTTAACTACTCTAGAATCTAGATGGATATATTACTTGATTAACGTAAACTGGTACGAAGTTTAATTGTTAGGCCATCTTTATAGGCATAACTATGAGGGTGTTCTTGGGCTTTTTTTATTTGGGAAAAATTAGAAAGTGGGCTTAGATCATTAAAACTGATCTTATTTGAGAACTGTTTTTTTGTGTTGTTCTTGTGTGACGTGTTCAATTTTAATTGGAAAGATATTTTTGGTCGTCGAGAGATTACTCTCGTTTCATCTTCTTCGGTATTGTCGACGAAACGGCGATTTCAATTTCTTCTCTTCGATATTGTGTCGATCTCATCTCCTCTGTCTCCTCGTCTAAGCCCACTGTCTCCGCTGTCTCCTCTGTCTCCTCGGCGATCTCCTTAGCGATCTCCTCGTCTCCTCTGTCTCCGTTGTATCGCCAAGCTCCTCGTCTCCACTGTCTCCGCTGTCTTGCCAAGCTCCTCAGCTCCTCTGCAAGAGATCTCCTCGTCTCCTCTGTCTCGGCTGGCTCGCAAATCTCATCTCCGGCGAACAAAGGCAAAGGTAATCTCATCTCCTTGGTTTCATCGATGTTTCATCGATTTAGGGTATTGAAATCTTTGAATTAGGTTTGGATTTAGTATAATATAATAGGGTTTCGTCTCATCTGTCAAAGTTTTTGATTAACATAGGATTTGTTTGAGTCAATTTTGAGTGTCGTGTGTTGTTTGAGTCAATTTTGAGTGTCGTGTGTTG